>NC_135233.1:125834444-126086944 GCF_051348905.1 Ranitomeya variabilis
ATGTAAAAATGCCGGAATTCGATTGAAAAAAAAAAAAAAAAAAAAGAAAAAGACGTTTGTATCTTATATTGGTATCAATAAAACAGTCAGCTCGCCAGAAAAAAAACAAAAAAAAACAAAAAACAAGTCCTCACACAGCTCCATCCACAGAAAAATAGAAAAATGCTACATGTCTCAGAAAATGGAGACAGTCAAAAAAATTATTTTACAAACTTTGGAAATTTTTTTTTTACACCACTTAAAGGGAACCGGACAGCTGAGTGATCCACGGGCGGCATGTGTCAGGCACATATGTGATCACAAGTGGTTTCTCTCCAATGCTGGAAAGTTTCAGAGTAAAACATATTGGGCTGCAATCAGCCAGCTCCGATCCAGGCAGCATGAAGCTAATGACTGGCCGCCTGTAAGATCACATATCAGGGAAGGGGGGGCGCACGCAGGAACACAATCACAATCTGTTCAGGAGAACAGCGGCGTTTACAGCAGGATAGGGTTAAAAGACACATTTATGATAAGTCTCTAACACGTGATCTTCACATATTGCTGCAGGGCATCTTCGCTGTGATTTACTGAAATGACGACATGCAGCAGGAATAACCTGACACCAAACAGGGGCGACATTATGAACCCATCATCAAACTGAAGGGTTGGTATACTATTGGTGCGGCCGCCCAGGGGCCCAAGAGGTAACGGGGGGCTACTAATCTCCAAAGTGGGTGTAACTGGGCATTATGAGGAGCTATTAGACGCTGTTCTTGCACAGGGGCCCCTCAGTCTGTGTCCGCCAGTGATAGGAGAGCATATGCTGCGACTTTTGACAAACACGGCACGGCCGCCTTCTCCCTGCGATTATCGCCATCTCACCATACAAAGAGCAGACGGGCAGGGGTACTACAGATCACCGGCATTATCGCACTCTAGAGAGACGAGTATTACAAACGGATTCAACACAACCCCTGATGTTTCACTATTAAAGAGGATTCACTAATAAAAACAAGGAGAGGTGATAAGTTAGTTGATCATCGAGGGTCTGACCGCTGGGATCGGCAGAAGCTGAACCTTCCTCCCCGTCAGGATGGAGCAGCAGCGCACTCAACCACAGCTCCACTCATTCTCTGCAGGAAGAAGCTGTCGATCTGCTGATCAGTGCAGGTCCCACTGATCGACTTTGGATTGCTGCTACTTGTTAGTAGCCCTTACAGCGGCATTGTTAGGACATGCGGGACTGTGTGAATTGCGCTGGTGAATGGCGAGCGGAGTGCGGGGGATACTGTGTGCCGGCTGAAGTCTGTAGTGGTATAGGGACCCCCACTCGGATACATGATGGGATCTTCAGCAGGGGTGTGAGAGAAGGCTGCGGAGCTGCACAGAGAGATGACCACATGCAAAACTGTACCTGATCAGACATCATAGTGTATTAAAGGGGATGTGCCAGTAAATAACTCACCTGTCCCCTGTTATGTGCTGGGGACCACTCTGGTGGACCCCCATGCACTAAGAGCCCTCCAATATACACCCACAGCACTGCTTCAAACCATAAAGGACATCACAGGCGGATCTGTCACCATAATAGGTGCCCTTTAAACGCCACTGACAACCACGATGGAGTTAAAGGGGAAGTCCATGCCATGTGACACCTGCATTCTAGGTCTGAGGGCACGGAGCGGTCACTGCTACAACTCTTATGCTACTTTATATCGCGACATGCAGAAACTCGCCCGCATCAGCTCCCGACATCCCATCTACATACCAGGATACACAGCACTCACCATGTTTAGGAACCCGGGGCCGGAAGAGCCACTGACCGAGGGGCGGAACATGTTGGCATGGAGACCGGCTTCTCATTCATTGGTTGGTTGGAGGGAGAGCGTTACGTCAGAGTCCAGTCACGTGCCTATTTTACCTACGTGGCCGGAAGCCATCTTTACTTTGGGAAAGTTACTAATCCAGTGTGCAATAATAAGAATCGCCAGTAGGGGTCAGCAGTGGACCGAGGAGGTAGAGAGTGGCGTGCGATTGCTGGCCTGTGGTCCCTTATGGCTTCGCCAGTAGGGGTCAGCAGTGGACCGAGGAGGTAGAGAGTGGCGTGCGATTGCTGGCCTGTGGTCCCTTATGGCTACTTAGTCTGCCCTAGTGCTCCTCAGTGTTGGCTGGTTCTAAATTATTGGGCCAGGTTTATGTGTTCTAGAGTCTGAGAATGAAACTAGTAAAGCAAAATCCCCCAATAATCAGCGCTTTGTGCCCTCCATGGAGCACTGTGTGAAATTATTTGAGGCATGAAATAAAGCAGTGATTTCAAAAAATGATTTATTGGCAGAGTCCTTAACTACAAGGCCACGGTCACACGCACGTTCAGTATTTGGTCAGTATTTTACCTCAGTATTTGTAAGTGAAAACCAGGAGAGGAACAATCAGAGGAAAAGTATAATAGAAACATATGCACCACTTCTGCATTTATCACCCACTCCTGGTTTTGGCTTACAAATACTGAGGTAAAATACTCATCAAATATGCAATGTGGCCTAATGCTACGTTCCCACGCTGAGTTTTTGGTGGTGTTTTTACACTACACATTTTAAAAAATATATAAGTAACCTATTTTACCTAATGGGTGCAGAAAATCTGCAACATCATAAACTCACTGTGGGAACGCAGCCTTAGTTCACGTTCAGTACTTGGTCAGTTTTTTACCTCAGTATTTGTAAGCGAAAACCAGGCGTGGAACAGTCAGAGGAAAGTATCACAGAAACATGTAGCACTTGTGTACGGAGGTAAAATACCTCACCAAATACTCAATGTGTGCACGTCGCCTAGTGACCAGGCCAAATTTTTAAAATCTGACCTGTGTCACTTTATGTGGCAGTAACTTTGGAATATTTCAACATATCCCAGAAATTTTTAGATTTTTTTTTATCATGGCACATTATATTTTATAATAATGGTAAATTATTTATAAAAAATATCAGAAATGTTACAAAAAATTATAAAAATTAGCAATTTTCAAACTTTAAAGGGCCACTGTCACCCCCCTCCCAGCCGTTATAAACTAAAAGAGCCACCTTGTGCAGCAGTAATGCTGCAGTCTAACAAGGTGGCTCTTTTAGTTTTTGATTCATTTATTACCTCAAAAAAGCGTTTTAAAAATTGGCCACACATACCAGATATTGTACCAGGAGGCGGTCCGAAGCGTCCTGTATGAAGCTCCCAACTGCCGTCACTCATCTCTTCAGGGCCGATGGTACCCGCCCCCTGAGCGCTGTTATCTTCTGAAATCCGGCGCCTGCGCTGTGCGTGCCTGCCTGGGGCCTGCGCAGTGTTCATTGTCAGTGCGGCCACACTGTTGCTGAATCCCCCGCCCCGCACTGTTATTCATTATGCACAGTGCGGGGCTGGGGTTCCTGGGAAGGCGGGGGAGCTGGGGAGCGTCGGAGCTGGGGAGCGTCTAAACAGCGCAGTGCGCATGCCCAGGAACCCCAGCCCCGCACTGTGCATAATGAATAACAGTGCGGGGCGGGGGCTTCAGCAACAGTGTGGCCGCACTGACAATGAACACTGCGCAGGCCCCAGGCAGGCACGCACAGCGCAGGCACCGGATTTCAGAAGATAACAGCGCTCAGGGGGCGGGTACCATCGCCCCTGAAGAGAAGAGTGACGGCAGTTGGGAGCTTCATACAGGACGATTCGGACCGCCTCCTGGTACAATATCTGGTATGTGTGGCCAATTTTTAAAACGCTTTTTTGAGGTAATAAATGAATCAAAAACTAAAAGAGCCACATTGTTAGGCTGGTTTCACACTTGCGTCTTTATCTGCATGCGTTTTTAAAAAAAACGCATGTGTGAAAAAAACGCATGTAAACGCGGTAAAACGCATGCGTTTTTTAGACGCATGCGTTTTTATAGAAAAACACAAGAAAACAAGAAAAAAACAAAAAACCCTACCCCTAACCCTAACCCTACCCCTAACCCTACCCCTAACCCTAACCTGAAATACGTGGCACTGAAATACGTTTATATACGTATATACGTATATAAGTGCCACGATATTTCAGTGGCCACGTATTTAAGTGCCACGTATTTAAGTGCCACGTATGTGCCACGTAAGTGCCACGTATATAAGTGCCACGTATGTGCCACGTAAGTACCACGTATTTAAGTGCCACGTATATAAGTGCCACGTATTTAAGTGCCACGTATTTAAGTGCCACGTATGTGCCACGTAATTGCCACGTATATAAGTGCCACGTATATAAGTGCCACGTATTAACGTGCCACGATATTTCAGTGCCACGCATAACCACGTAGTTATAGTATTCATAGTACATGGCACTGAAATACGTGGCACTGAAATACGTGGCAATGAAATATCGTGGCACTGAAAGACGTGGCACTTAAATATGTGGCACTGAAATACATGGCACTGAAATATCGTGGCACTGAAATATGTGGCACTGAAATAAATGGCACTGAAATACGTGGCACTATGACTGTCAGAAAATGTTCATTAAACGGTTAGGGGTGAGGTTAGGGGTAGAGTTAGGGTTAGGGTTTGGATCCCTTCATCACCTTGATGGTGGTGGGTGGCTTTTCAGTGTGTTTTCTGGTGTTTTTTCTATAAAAACGCATGCGTTTTTAACACAAAAACGCATGTGCTTAAAAACGCATGCGTTTACATAGACAGCAATGCATTTTTTGCCGCGATGTCGCATGCGTTTTTTCGCGGCAAAAAAAAAACGCGCAAAAAAATACTACAGGTTGCATTTTTGAAAATGGACGCATGCAGAAAAAAAACGCATGCGTTTGAAAACGCGACCAAACGCGTACAAAAAACGCATGCGTTTTCAATGTTAAATATAGGGGGAAAAAACGCATGCGTTTTTTGTGCAAATAACGCTGCAGACAAAAACGCAAGTGTGAAACCAGCCTTAGACTGCAGCATTACTGCTGCACAAGGTGGCTCTTTTAGTTTATAACGGCTGGGGGGGTGACAGTGGCCCTTCAAATGATTGTCCCTTTAACGGCGCGCTCACACTGGCACATGTTCTCTCATGCAGGGGAATTGGGCCGAATAGGCTAATGCACTCAGCTCAAACTTTCTCAAAGTTTGATCCGAGTGTCATCTGAGAGTGATCTGATTCTCTGGCATGAGAGAATCGTAGGGCAGGTGCAGAGAAGATGGAGAACTAAAGTTCTCCATCTTCTCCATTGACTCTGATCCGAGTGCAGTCCGATGTTTTACACGCACCCATAGACTTCTATGGGTGAGTGTGATCTGATCATCAGATGCACCTGCAGCATGCTGCGACTATTTTCTCATGGCAAATCGGCATGAGAAAATGATCGGAAATCTGCGCTGCCCCATGGTATAACATTGGGCTGAGTGCAATCTGATAACACATTGCATAACCCTCTGCCAGTGTGAGTGAGGCCTTATCCAGGCAGTCATACCACACAAAATAGCTAATAAATAACATTTCCCTCATGACTGCTTTACATCAGCACATCTGTAAAATATTCTTATATTTTACTAGGAGGTTTAAAATTGTAGCAGTAATTTTTAAATTTTTCAAGGAAATTTACTGAACTCATTCAGTTTTGAAGTGACTTTGGGGGAAGGCGCCCCACAACATATACAAAACTGCTGTCAGGTGTTTATTTACCCATCAGGAATTAATGCAAAGTGGCATAACAGGAAAGAAAAATGTTACTTTTCCCACCTAAATGTTGGTAACTTCTGAACAGGTCCCTATAGTGCCTAAGACCGTTATTTGGAAGTGAATTTCCATAGCAACCATCAGGACCACACAATCATTATCTCAGGGTGTTGATGGGGTTAAAAAGGGAGCCCCCTCGCACTCTGTTAACCATCTAGATGCCGTAGTCACTATTGACAGCAGCATCTAAGGGCGGCCATGGTCGGGGCCAACACCAGTCGTGACTGATGCAGCAGGGTGTCAGCTATAGCGTACAGGTCACAGCTGCTGCATTTTCACCCGCCGGGGAATACTAGTCGCATACATCACAGCTCTTTCACACGTTAGTGTCTCCGGTATGTGTGGTGACAGTTTTCACAAGTACCGGAGACACTTGCACACGTAGATCCACTCAAGTGAATGGGTCTGTGCTCGTCAGTGTATTTCCACGGACCGGGTGGCCCGTCCAGGCTGAGGACCACTGAGGAATGAGCTGCTGCGAGCAGCGGCGACATCATCAAGGTTACAGCCGGTCACTTTGGCTAGGTTCTCAGCCAGGTCCCTGAACTGCGATGACCTCAGAAAAGTGAGAAAAAGTCAGTGAGTTCACCGCAGTTCACCGTGAGAAACTTCTCACGCTGAACTGCAATGAAATCACTGACTTTTTCACATTGTGTTAGCGGTAATCTCACCGAGGTCATCTCAGTTCAGGGACCCGGCTGGAAGGTCGCATCGTGACACCGTCCAGGTTGAAAACTATTTATCCCAGACATGGATTATGGCATGGGACAGAATGACGGAGATGTGAGGGATATGGTTGTTTGTTATTTTTGCTTTATTACAGAAGACGAGGGATTCGATGGAATTAGGCATTAGGTGAGTATAACTATGTTTGTTATTTTTGTTTAATTACAGGAGACGGGGGCTTGGGTGGAATTAGGCATTAGGTCAGCATAACTGTGTTTGTCATTTAAAAAAAAATGAAAAACTGTGTTTTGTTTTTATTTCAAATAAAAGACTTTATTCTGGCTGTGTCTTTATTTACCATATAACTATAGGATTTGCAATGGATAGGTGTCTTATAGATGCTTCTCCATTACTAATCCGTGGGCTTGATGTCACCGCACAATACAAAGGTGACATCAACCTCACAAATATGAACCCCACTTGCCAACACTCCAGGGCAAGTGGGAAGAGTCGGGCAAAGAGCCAGAATTGGAGCATCTAATAGATGCGCCTTTTCTGTGGCGACTGCGGCCTGCTATTTTTAGGCCGGGGGGAAAAATGTCCATGGTCTCTTACCAGCCTGAGAATACAGGACAATGATGTGAGCGGTCTTCAGCACCCGGCACCAGGGAACAGCACAAACAGTACCGCTGATTCCCAGGCGCCGGTACATGTGATACTGATGCGACACACGGGTGTCACACAGTTGCCACATGTATTAAAGACACATACATGGATATGTCAGGTATTGTTTTTTCCAGTACCGAAGATATGAGGATGTGTGAAAGAGCCCTTAAGTCATATTGGTGGTCACTTTTAATCATTTGTCTTCGTTTAGTTAAGAATAGGAACTGACCTGCAGGAGCCAGCGGCAGCTGCTACACACTGACTGGAACTGTGCTCTTCAGCTACATTAAATGTTTACATCCAGGCTGATGAAACTAGTAACAGCTGATCAATAGAGATAAGCTAATTTGATCGGGTCAGGGCTTATTCGGCAAGCTATAGCGCTTACCGAATAAGTTGCAGAGGGAACACGGATACATGGATTGCTCCGGTTGATCAGCTGTTCAGCTCCGCAGCTGCATATGTTACTGCTATGTGACAGTCACGACGCATACAGCTGCAGAGCCGAACAGCTGATCAACCGGAGCAATCCAGGAAGCCGGGTTCCCTCTGCAGCTTATTCGGTAAACGCTATAGCTTGCCGAATAAGACCTGACCCGATCAAATTCACTCATCTCTACTGATCAGTAGGAGTGTCAGCCCCCATCGATCTGATATCCATGACCTATTCCAAGGATGGCTCATCATATTTTATGGCTGGACTACCCCTTTAAAGGGAATCTATTACCAGGGTTTTGCCACCTAATCTGAAAGCTTCACACTGTAAAGACAGACATCCTGATTCCCATGATGTGTTACTTACTAGGCTGCTTGCTGTTGTTTTAATAATATCACTGTTTTATCTACAGGAGATTGTCACTAGAAGACAAGTAATCCTGCTGCCATGTAGTCCTACAGATTCATGAGTGAATAACCTCGCTCTCACCACTGATTGACAGCTTTCTGCCTATGCACATTATACACAGTAAGCTGTCAATCAGGGGTGTGGGGTTATACAAAAGCTAGCAATCAGAAAACTAGTAGATCTGCCACAGAGAAAACTGTGATTTTATCAAAACAGCAGCAAGGAGCACAGTATGTGATAGATCACTGGAATCAGGGTCTCTACCCCTACATTGTGCTGCTATCAGATGAGTAACAATATATATAACACCCACACAGTAGTTCAAAATGAAACAACTTTTATTAAACATATATCTTGGTTACATATAACATGCTTCAATAAATAAGCAAATACAAGAAGGGACAGCAACTGATACTCAAAAGGAGGATCACTGCTCCACTATAAGACCTGGGGGAGCATAATGTATATGTATATATAAGTAAAAAGGAGCCACAAAAAATGGGATATGTAGGCTCAGTGCAGGGAAAATTCCAATGCTATAATCAGCACGTGTGTACCACCATATCCGTAAGGTACATATAAAGTTAGAATCAATGCTCACCCATTGTAAGTCCGGAGAGTGCAGCGCTCCTCCCTATGACCCCTGATGCGCGTTTCGCGTGATGGCTTTCTCAAAAGGGATATATTATATATATACTAATAATACACTGATGGTAAAATCGGACGCAGAGATGACACACTGATGGAAAACACCGATGACACCCAGTACTATTTCTTCATGTATGTGTTTAAACACTGCAATGTGAATGAGGCCTCGGAAAGCTGTAGGGTAAACTGGGGGCAATGTGACAGTACTGTAGCTGTCTTTGTTATGTGGCTTTCACTGTTGGGGGGGAAAAGTGACTGCTACAACTATGGAGGAGGCAATGTGGTGACGTTTAGGCAGCATGGTGACCACCACTGTTAGGGTAAGGTTACAAAACCTTTTTCTCCATATCCGAGAAATACTGCCCGATTTTTCTGATCGGACTTTACTAAGTATTTAATCAGAGTGGCATCAGGTTTTCTCAAATGTGGAGAGAAGTAAAAGTTTCTTCACCTTCTCCATTCTGTCAGTCTGTCATCCGAGTGCGGTCTGATTTTTTTCATGGACCCATAAACATGCATTGACGATTTTGAGCTGACACTCAGATCAAAATCGGACATGTCTCCGATTTTTTCCGCAGACCCCTCAGTCCGAGGAAAATATCGGACGTGCATAGCCCCATAGAATAACATGGGTACTTGTGTTATCTGTGAAAACGATGAATAGCACTTGTATGAGAGTATCGGCCCTGGGGCGGTCATTGTTGTGGGGTCTTGTAACTGTCACAATGATAACAATTTAATAGGAGCAATGAGTGAAAGGCAAAAATACATGAAAAGTTACCAACATTGGGTTTGGTATAATAGGACGTGCTTAAGTCTGAAGCCCTGTCCTGTACAGCTCCACCAAGGACGCCCACAAACTGGACTGACAGCTCCACTTTTGGAAGGGGTCTACATACATGAAGCCCATTTTCAGGGTGTAAGCATGTACTCTACAATTACAGAACAATAAGGAAAAAAAAAGGAAGACAACAATATATTACATTTCTTAAACAGTACAAATGAAATCGTCATCATAGAAAACACACTGATATCAAAAAGAAAATATGTAAAAATTCACCAGGTGAGAACATTATAGGACCTGTCTTCAGACTAAGACCACGTTCGCATGTTCAGTATTTGGTCAGTATTTTACCTCAGTATTTGTAAGCCAAAACCAGGAGTGGGTGGTAAATACAGAAGTGGTGACGTGTTTCTATTATACTTTTCCTACTTTTCCTCTGATTGTTCCTCTCCTGATTTTGGATACAAATACTGATGTCAGATACTGACCATATACTGAACGTGTGACAGGTCTCATGTGACCGTGGCCTAATAATAACACTTAATTTGGGGGAAATATGGAGCAACCAATCAGATTCCATTTCTTTTTTTAGTGCAGAGTAGAAAATGAAAGCAGAGTCCTGATTGGTTGCTATGGGTTACATTTGCAGGATGTGTCAAGCACTGGACATTAGACATTGGTGTGCACTGGGTATATACCAGATGGTAAGTAGCCAAGGAGTTAGACAACGTTATATTATTGTATATACTGTATATTCATCCAGATAGTTTTGGTTATAGGAATATTGGTTGATCCTAAAGGCATACTTTGGGTGGGTGTCCTGGAAGGTCTTCGACTTCCTCTCTTACTTCAAAAGCGTATTTCCAGTTTCATCAAGACCAGTGATTTTCTCACCAGTCTTGATGAGGAGACGTGGTGGAGTCAGACGCTCCTGAATCATGAACGCCTCTTCATGAATCTTTAGCGTCTGACGAGTGGTGTGCGCCTCTGTGCGCCATGCCAAAAATCATATTTGAGTCAGGGATTGGAGTGAGATTTCTGACGTAGGGAACGCCACACATTGTCATGAATCCAACAAGCTGAGGCAATGCTGGAAAAAATGGGTGTGAAAACTCCAAAAGTCACAACATTTTGTAGCTTTTAATGCAACTTTCTTGGTGTTAAAGCTTTGATGAATCAGGCCCTTAGTGTAGATTGTGAGCCCAACTGGTGCCAATTATCACTTATAGAAGAGATAGAAACATCAATAATGAAGAAGAGACCCCAATTACATGACTTTAACCCTTTTAATGTGGCATCTAGTTTGGATAAACCTATTTTTAGATTGCCCACTCCCTAAATAAAGATGGCCGCGACTAATCCTACCGAGGGAGCCAGTGGCAGGAGCTGATAAAGTCATTGAATGAATGAATGAATTATTTCCTATGCATGTTTGTTGACCCCCAGAGTTGAGCACGATACCAGATGTTTCTCTTGAATCTCATCTATGGGGTTAGGTTGGAAAGGGCGTCCCTAAAAGAAGCTTTAGTTCTAAAGAGGTTTTCTGGGACATTGATATTGATAGCATAGGTCAATGATTACCTGAATGAGGGATACCGCAGTCCGGACAGCACCGGATCCTCTTACTTACCAGGCTCTGTACAGATTGTGCTCGCTGTGCCTGCTTCTGCCGCTGAGGTACTGCGGCCTTTTCAATCAGTTAACCCACATAGATGTGATATTGATAGTCTAACCTGAAAACCCTTTAATGTTACTTCACATTAATTGCCTTTTTTTGTATTTTGTCCCATCCAGTGGCTTTGGTTTGCATAGGTAGGAATTAGAAAATGGGTCCTTAATCTTTTAAACCCTTCACGACATGGCCAATTTCCATTTTTGCATTTTAATTTCTTCTTCCCAGGGCCATAACTCTTTTATTTTTGTGTTCACATAGACATATGAGAGCTTGCAATGTACTTTTGAATTAAACCATTAATTTTACCAAGCAATGTACTGAAAAATGTAAAACAAAATTCCAAAAGGGGAGAAATTGTGAAAAATACGCAATTCTGACATTGTTTTTAGGGAATTGCTTCTACGGTGTACATTTTGTGGTAAAAATGGCCATGCAACATGATTCTGTTCATCAGTATGATTACAGCAATACCAAACATGTCCAGTTTTTTTATTATATTAGTGGTGGAAAAAAATCTGAAATTTAAAAAAAACATTTTTGGGGAGTTGTGCCATTTTCCGTGACCTGTAATGTTTTTATTTTTCGGTCGATGGATCTATGTGATGGCTTATTTTTTGCTGGGCAAGACATTTTTATTGATTCCATTTTGGGATAGATACTATTTTGCGATAGATATAATGTTTTGATCGCTGGTTACAGCATTTTTGTGGAATTGCAGCAACCAAAAAATGTAATTTTACCATTCTTGATTTTTTTACTTTTTGGTGTTTACCGATCGGGTTAATAATTTTTAAATTTTGATAGATCAGACTTTTTTGAAGGCGACAATACCACATATGTGTATTTTTTATTTTTTTAATATCTTTATTTTTAATAGGGGGAAAGGGGGGTGATTTAAAATTGTTTTTTTATTTCTTTTACATTTTTTAAAACTTTTTACTGTAGCTTGAAGCTGTGATAACCTGATCTCCTGTGATATATACAGCAATGTCATAGCATTGCTGCGTATAGCAAAAATCACAGTCTCCTTTGAAGCCCGTCCACAGGCGAGATTTAAATGGAGCTCCGTAATGACAAGCATGGGGTTCTTGTCATGTTTTAATGGTCTTCAGTAAGGAAGGGGGGCCTCAAACTGTTCCTGTAGTTGGGACACTAACTAGCTCTGTCCCGGGGCTACTCTTGGTAGAGAAGCCAGAGTCTCCAACCTTAGTATGCTAATGTTAAACCCTGATCTGTCCCTTCCCCCACCCCATGACGCATGGAACAGAAATATAAGATAAACAAAGCACAAAATCAAAACAGGAATAACAGAAAACCTCTATCATACAAAAGTGCTAACCAACAATATTGAGGAGGATAGGAACAGGGAGGAATAAACTAAACGGGAACAGGGACCAGGAGATAAACACACACACATACAGCAAACCACAGAACACTACTACAACAACTCTACTCCAACCACTTAGTTTTAGCACACAGCACAGGAAGACAAATCTTTCACTGGCAAGGACAAGAAGGTCTGAACCAGTATTTTTAGGCAGAGGTAATGACCAGATCAGAAGCTGCTAAAATAGAACTGCATGTTTCTGACTAGCATAGAAAGGGTCGTTAACCTCTTCAGCACCAGAGGAAACTAAATCCATTTAATATGAGACACAAACCACACCATCTCTAAAGAAGACCTACAATTTATTACCCATCATGACCATCTAAGGCTACGTTCACATTTGCGTTGTTGGGCGTTGCGTCGGCGACGCATCGGCGATGCAAAGCACAACGCATGCAAAACGCATTGTTTTGTGACGCATGCATCCTTTTTTGGCATAATTTTTGACGCACAAAAAATGCAACTTGCTGCGTTCTCTGCTCCCTGATGCGTGCGCCAAAAAAGACGCATGCGTCACAAAACGCAAGAGGACGCATGTCCATGCGCCCCCATGTTAAATATAGGGGCGCATGACGCATGCGTCGCTATGCGTCGCCGAACCTGCGCCCGACACAACGCAAATGTGAACGTAGCCTAACTCCAGGTCTTCCAGGGAAACATGACATCCTCTTGACAGGTCTTCAGCAGATCCTTGGCTGTCATAGCAACTTATCGGTGACCTGAGGCTGCGATCATGTCACCGGCGCGCTGAAGGGCGCATGAAATGACACGTCCCCACGTCGGTGCGTGTTAAATGCCACTGTCAGAGTTTGACAGTGGCATTTGACAAGTTAAGAATCCAGGCGAAGTTCCACTCCACCGACGAGTGTTGAGACATCACCTGCAGTGTATGCTGCGAGCACGCTCAATACAACCGCTGCCGACTTGCGCTGCACATGTACGGCATATGTCGTGAAAGGGTTAAAAGGAAGCTGTCATCAGAAAATGAGTTATTGCTTAAATCTTTTTTTGTGTGTTGCATGTATTTAAAAAAATAAAGTTGTCAATGTTTTTTTCATATCATGATCTTTAAAAAATAAAAAAAAGTAGGTAGCAATTTTCACAATGGCCACTGAGGCTTTTTTTGACTCATGGGGGCCATCATTTAGACTGGCGTTGCACACACCAGTGTTAATAAAGAGCTTGCTGAATTACAATGGGCCACATTCATTAAGAGGCTGCTTAGTAAATTTGGCAGGTCTTCTCTGTAGTGTGTGAAGTGCCTCCATGCGCCTTGCTCAAAATGCAATTTTCAAATTATTTGACTGACGGGTGTAGCTGCACCCTGTCCTGCCCCATCTCTTCTCCAGCTCTCTCCATTTCAATTAAGCTGCTTCAAATTCACATGAAAACCCCAAACCACCTTATTGCACAAAAATTGTATTATTTTCAAAACCTTTATGTCAGTTGTATGGTTTAAAGGGGTATTCCCATACCCAAGATCCTATCCCAATTTATAGTAGGTGTAATTATTATTATTATTATTCATTTTTATAGCGCCATTTATTCCATGGCGCTTTACATGTGAAATACGGGTCAAATATAGACAAATACATTAAACATGAGCAAAAAACAAGGCACACGGGTACATAAGGAGGGAGGACCCTGCCCGCGAGGGCTCACAATCTGCAGGGGATGGGTGATGATACACTAGGAGAGGGCAGAGCTGGTTGTGCGGCGGTTCAGTAGGTTCAGGATCACTGCAGGCTGTAGGCTTGTCGGAAGAGGTGAGTCTTCAGGTTCTTTTTGAAAGTTTCTATGGTAGGCGAGAGTCTGATGTGCTGGGGTAGAAAGTTCCAGAGTATGGGGGAAGCACGGGAGAAGTCTTGGATGCGGTTGTGGGAAGAAGAGATGAGAGGGGAGTAGAGAAGGAGGTCTTGAGAGGATCGGAGGTTGCGTGTTGGTAGGTACCGGGAGATCATGTCACAGATGTATGGAGGAGATAGGTTGTGGATGGCTTTGTAGGTCATTGTGAGGGTATGTAATAATAATAATAATTATGTGTAATTATGTGTAATAATAATATTAGCAAATACCTCCAATTAGAAATATAGTATAGTTTTTCTGATTCGCTATGCCTCTTTCCTTATGTGCAGACATTGCAGGACTTTAGGTATCCATGGTTACGATCACTAGCAACTAGGTAACTAACTGTCACTATATCAGTGGTCATAACCATGGATGCCTAAGGACCTGCAATGCCTGAACATGACAAAAGAGACATAGTGAATCAGATAAACTATACTACATTTCTAATTGAAGGTATTTGCTAATAATATTATTATTACACCTACTACATACTGCGATAGGATCTTGGAGATGGGAATACATCTTTAAAAACTTTGATGAATTGGTGCCTTTGTTCCTATACTTTGTAGAATATTTTTCATCAAGTCTCCTTGTCAGCAGAGCCTGAATTACAAATTACAATAACAGATAATACCTCTATTCTCAGCTGATGACACAGGGATCCACCATTCACAGTATGTGATGTCACAGATGACCTTTCTCCCCGTCCCTGTACAATGACTTTTATACATGCTCATTAGATGCTTCAATACAAAATACAGGGTTTGAGTACATTCATTATGGCTAATGCTAGTGCAGCGCCCCAGAGACCTGGTCGTTGCAGTAATGCCGCTCTGCCACTCAGGGGAGTGATGTTACGTCTGATTGCACAAAAAGAGTTCACCTGACCAGGTATCACAGTCACACACTACATTTCACACTCTGGCCACCAGGGGGAGCAAAGGGTTCTATGTATTAGGCCACTCCTCACACTTGGGTAAAACTGGGGGCTGGATAGGAAGTTAGTCAGAAGCTGACTGGGTTGGATCCAGGCAACATCCTGTGGCAGAGGGTGTTGCGGGGGAAGATTCAGGGGGGTCTCTGTCAGGGTGGGATCCTGACAGTGACCTAGCGAACAGGACAGATTGTTACGGAGCCGTGCCTGCACTCGAATGTGGCGGCATCTTAAGAAAGGAAACGAAGCGAAGTTTATTGTGGAGAGTGAGAAACGAGATCGCAGCAAAAAGGAGATAAACCAGTAGGAGTCGTGCCTTAAGATCGTGGCAACATCCTACTGAGGCGCGTAGCCGGTGGCCGGAACGCCGAGGAAGTATTGGGCTCCAAGCATTACTTCAGACAGCGGCAGGACAGTTGATTATAGGTTGGCTGTCTCACCTAAAACACCTAAGCAGACATAGGGGGCAATTGTGGGAGAGGGGAGACGCTAGGGTCCCGGAAGAACTCCAGGCCTACCCGTCGTACGGGTGCGTCCTAGCCATGTCATCTGGGGGACGGAGAAAGAACATCAGAACAGATACGAGTTGTGAGAAAGAACATCAGAAACAGACTCAACAGTTGTGAGGACTATCCCGTGGTGCTCAGCAGGGAGGTACTACAACGCACAGGCGCTAGAAGGTAGGCACTGATTTCCACCTGCAAAGGGAACTCTGGATGTGCCTTCGGACCGGCCGGTCTCAGCCAGCCCTGTTAGCAGTACTCTGGATTGCGGACCCTGAAGCCTTCAGTAAAGAGGTAAAGAGACTGCAACCCTGTGTCCTTGTTATTCATTGCGACCTGCACCACGCACCATCATCACACCTTTCATTGGACGCCCCTTAGCAGGGTCACGGACCGGGTCTAACCACCGTGAAAACCCCAGGACTGAGACTGAGAGGTCCGATACGGAGTACCCCGCGGCCCTGCGTCTGGGGGCGCTCCACTAGTAGCTTGTAGCGTGTGCAGCACTGGTCATCTGCTCTACTTGGCTGTCTGGAAACAGCGATGTTTGAGAAAGACCCGGAATAAGTTGAAATGTAACCTATCACTTTCTGTCCTGATATGCAGCACTGTGGTGAAATACTGTATATTCTATTGAAATAAATACAAACATTTATTTTTAAATTTGTGAGTGTGGCTGATTATCTTCTATCGACTGTTTGTATTCTCCAGTTCAGCCTGCACCCCCGGTCCACACTGAGTGCGCACCTTAATCTTTTGTGTCTAGTGTACTGTACATGTGTTGTTTCCTGAAACAGGAGGAATGACCAGATTGCAAGATTGCAAATTTTGTTTTTAATAAACATCTTTGTCAAAATGTTTTAATATATTTAACACAAAAGTCTGTCTGAAACAGTAGGTCATTTTTTCTGATTCTAGCTTACCTTTAAGCAAGTGGCCAATTTTAGATTTCAAAATGTGGCTTTTTTAATTTTTCATCTTTGTATTATGAAAGAATAGGTTGTCAATATAAGATCGGTGGGAGTTTGAAACCTGGCGACGCCAACTATTAGCTGTTATAACCTCCATCAGCAGCCAGATGTAAACAGTGTACAGAGCCGAACACTGCAGCTCTTTATACTGTTTAGTAACTGCTTCCTGGTACTGTAGATCATTAGCAGCCACAAAACAGTGTATGGATCTGTGAGGTTGGCCCCTTATGCAATGTGTACACCTGTCTGGCACCAGGTGTAATAACAGCTGGTCAATGGTGGTGCCTGGTATCCGACCCCACCAAGCTTATGTTACAGTGAAGAAACTGAACAATTAAAAGCACGTGGAAATATTTCAAATAGGATTTATTGACAGTAATTTATATCCATTGGTCACACCACATTAAGTACATTATTATGTAATGTTTCGAGTGAAAAACCCTTCATCAGATGTTTAAGCTATGCATAAGGATCAAATGGATCTAGGGTGCTGGGTGAGCTTCTCCCAAACACGGACAACCAGGATCAACTATAAATAAGGCCTTGATACGGTTGGATCCCACTTTGTCCTTGTTAGGAGGAAGCCCACATTGCATACTAGATCTCCTTGACCTATATGCAGTGAACATAGCCCAAAGCCAGGACTAGGGGTAAGCATCCACCTAGGGCACTACCTTCTGCCTACCCGAGGGAGGCATACTTTTGAAAAAAAAATTGACATTGCTGAATGCCTGCAGCTGCCGACATCTTCTTTAGGCCATAGGGAATCAGCAAAGTTACTGCCAAGGTACAGGCACACAGGAGTCACTGACACTGCTTAGTCCTCTCTCGGCCTGGACCCTGGTTGTTGCTCCTCTTGCACTCAATTGTATTTGTGTCTCTCAAACTCGAATACAGTTGATGTGTTGCCACCAGGACAGGAGCAGAGAAGCTCTGCAGGGAAACTCCATCAGAACACAGACAAGGATACAGCGCATGCAGGGGACGTCAGATGCGGTGATAGGGTGAAATCATTGTGCCATCCAGCGCCCACTGCTAAACAAAACTGAAGAGGAGATGGAGGCTGGGATAGATATTTTCTTATACAGCATTGCCACAGAATAGGGGCCATCAAAAGAGGGGCTGGCTGTGGAGGACCATAATACTGGGGGCTGCTGGCTATGGGGGACCATAATACTGGGAGCTGCTGGATGTCAGGGACATTATATTGAGGGCTGCTGGCTGTGGGGGACATTAGGGGGTTAACAATGGGTAACATTATACTGGTGGTTGGCTGTGGGGAACATTATACAGGATGATGGCTTTGGAGGACTGTCACACGGGGGCTAGCTGTGGGTGACTATCACACTGGGGTATGGCTGCAGGGAACTATCACACTGTGGGCTGGCAGTGTGGGGCTATCACACTGGGGGGCTGGGCTGTGGGGCTTGCTGTGTGGAACATTATACTAAGGGCTGCCTGTGGGGGACTATCACATTGAGGACTCGCTGTGGGGGACATTAGAGGGCTAGCTATGGGGGACATTATATTGGGGGTTGGCTGTGAGGGACATTAAACTGGGGGCTGACTGAAGGGACATAATACTGGGGGCTGGCTGTGGGAGACAGTACACTGAGGGCTGGCTGTGAAGACATACTGTATAGGGTGCTGTGGAGACATTATACTGTAAAGGGGATTGTGATAATCATACTATATTGGGGGTTGTTGTGACCAATCTGTATAGGATGCTGTGGGCTACAGTATTCTGTATAGGTGGCTGTGGTGACCACATTATATAAGGAAAATTACTCTATGCTGCAGTGCTTGCTGCCAATCCAAAGCATCACTACTTTCTTTATCTTTCACTACTGCAATCCGCATTACTGATGAAGGTCATGTGTTGACCGAAATGTCTACATTTATATTTTGGATTGCTTACACTTAATAAATTGCATCAATATAACATTTTGAGTGCCAAGTTTTATCTACACATATCATATAAGGGGCTGTGGTGGCCATCATACTGTATATTAGGGGGCTGTGGTGGATATCATACTGCATGGGGTGCTGTGCTGGACATTATAATGTGTATAAGAAGCTATGGGGGCCATTACACTACAGTGCCTACAAGTAGTATTCAACCCCCTGCAGATTTAGCAGGTTTAATAAGATGCAAATAAGTTAGAGCCTTCAAACTTCAAACAAGAGCAGGATTTATTAACAGATGCATAAATCTTACAAACCAAAAAGTTTTGTTGCTCAGTTAAATTTTTATAAATTTTAAACATAAAAGTGTGGGTCAATTATTATTCAACCCCTAGGTTTAATATTTTGTGGAATAACCTTTGTTTGCAATTACAGATAATAATCGTCTTTTATAAGACCTGATCAGGCCGGCACAGGTCTCTTGAGTTATCTTGGCCCACTCCTCCATGCAGATCTTCTCCAAGTTATCTAGGTTCTTTGGGTGTCTCATGTGGACTTTATTCTTGAGCTCCTTCCACAAGTTTTCAATTGGGTTAAGGTCAGGAGACTGACTAGGCCACTGCAACACCTTGATTTTTTGCCTCTTGAACCAGGCCTTGGTTTTCTTGGCTGTGTGCTTTGGGTCGTTGTCTTGTTGGAAGATGAAATGACGACCCATCTTAAGATCCTTGATGGAGGAGCGGAGGTTCTTGGCCAAAATCTCCAGGTAGGCCATACTATCCATCTTCCCATGGATGCGGACCAGATGGCCAGGCCCCTTGGCTGAGAAACAGCTCCACAGCATGATGCTGCCACCACCATGCTTGACTGTAGGGATGGTATTCTTGGGGTCATATGCAGTGCCATCCAGTCTCCAAATGTCACGTGTGTGGTTGGCACCAAAGATCTCGATCTTGGTCTCATCAGACCAGAGAACCTTGAACCAGTCAGTCTCAGAGTCCTCCAAGTGATCATGAGCAAACTGTAGACGAGCCTTGACATGACGCTTTGAAAGTAAAGGTACCTTGCGGGCTCGTCTGGAACGGAGACCATTGCGGTGGAGTACGTTACTTATGGTATTGACTGAAACCAATGTCCCCACTGCCATGAGATCTTCCCGGAGCTCCTTCGTTGTTGTCCTTGGGTTAGCCTTGACTCTTCGGACAAGCCTGGCCTCGGCACGGGAGGAAACTTTCAAAGGCTGTCCAGGCCGTGGAAGGCTAACAGTAGTTCCATAAGCCTTCCACTTCCGGATGATGCTCCCAACAGTGGAGACAGGTAGGCCCAACTCCTTGGAAAGGGTTTTGTACCCCTTGCCAGCCTTGTGACCCTCCAAGATCTTGTCTCTGATGGCCTTGGAATGCTCCTTTGTCTTTCCCATGTTGACCATGTTTGAGTGCTGTTCACAAGTTTGGGGAGGGTCTTAAATAGTCAGAAAAGGCTGGAAAAAGAGATAATTAATCCAAACATGTTAAGCTCATTGTTCTTTGTGCCTGAACTACTTCTTAATACTTTAGGGGAACCAAACAGAATTCTGGTGGGTTGAGGGGTTGAATAATAAATGACCCTCTGAAAAATCTTTTCCCAATTTAAAAAAAAATAAACAAAGAAATAACATTCTTTTTTGCTGCAGTGCATTTCACACTTCCAGGCTGATCTACAGTCCAAATGTCACAATGCCAAGTTAATTCCAAATGTGTAAACCTGCTAAATCTGCAGGGGGTTGAATACTACTTGTAGGCACTGTATATCAGTGACTGTACTGTATGGTGTGCTGTGGCGGTGATGACATTATATAATGGGGATCTGTGGTGGATATCATACTGTATGGGCGGCTGTGGTGACCATTATACTGTGTGGGGGGACAGTGCGGGGAGGGGTAGAGTCTGGAGAGGGCAGTGTGGTGGGCAGTATGAGACCATAGTTTAAAGAGGGGACACAACTGATATGGAAGGGGGACAGCATTAAATGGGGGCACAATTTGGAGAGAGGTTAGGATGGTTCGAGGTCAATGTGGAGATATAGAGAGTGTAAGGAAAAGCATTGGAGAGGTCACAGCCATGGTATATAGACTGTGGTTCATAAGGGCGGATGGTGTGGCGATTATAGCTGAAAAAGGCAGACAGTGGGTGGATATAGATCATTAAGGCGGACAGTGTGTAGGAAGTATACCACAGAAGGCTTATTTAGAACATAGTTTGGACAGTTTGTTTTTTTTTGCAGAGAGCATTTTAATAACACACTAATTTTTAAGGGCATCATGTTGGGATGTGCTGCAGAAAACCGGAGAAGAGGAAAGTCTGCAGAGATGAGATGTGGATGTGAAAAGTCATCAAGGAGTCTGGACAAGATGGAGACGAAAAGAAAGAACAACTCCAATCAGAAGAAGAGTGCAACTATAGAGTACCTGAATGTAAATCTTTACTTGTTGATACTAACTTTGTCTCATCAGTTCTGTGGTTTGTGTACGGTACGCAGTCTGATAATGACTGATAACAACAACTCCCATCATCTCTTTACCATTGTTTCAGACACACTGGAAGTTGTAGGTTCATGCGATACAAATGTATATGAGGCCGACTTAAGATGATAATTGATTACTGTAGTAAACTTGGTGATGCAGTCATGTACTTATGGTGGTTCTGGTGATATGTTCATGTACTGATGCATTTATTTACTGATGGTAATTCTTATGATATATTTATGTATTGATTATGGTTCTGGTGATGCATCATGTACTTATGGTGGTTCTAGTGACATATTTATTTACTGATGATGGTTTTGTGCCATATTTAAGTACTATTGATGGCTCTGGTGTTCTGTTTATGTTCTGATGATGATTTTGGTTTCGCATGATCGTTCTGATGATGAATACAGCACCATAACCTTCTTTGTTACATTAATACATCATCAGAGCCATCTGCAGTACAGGAATGTAGCACCACAACCACCATCAGTACAGGAATACGACACCACAGCTACCATCAGTGCATGAATACGCCACCAGAACCACTGTCCGTACAAGAATACGCCACCAGAACCACTATCCGTACAAGATTCTGGCACCAGAACCACCATCAATTTTGTTGCAAACTGAATTTGTGGTGTGAAAGGTACAAAATCCATCATACATATCCCTTTATCTATAATAGGGTTTGTTTTGTTTCCACATGATGTATTCTGTTTCTTCTATTTATTCAGTAAAAGCACTAGAAATGGCATCTAAATATCCTGTAAAGTCAGGCTACAAGTATTCATTCTACAGAACAAGACTTGGTGAACCGGTAATTCTTCCTACTTCTCATTTACTATCTATCTTTCTGTCTGGTTATTTATCTAGCGATCTATCTATCTGTCTGTAGATGCATATGTTTATTGTCAATACAATTTATTACGATTACTTGCAATGCTAAATTTCCCCTGTAGCATCTTGAGGACACCCCATCGGAAGCCTCTTGCTTTAGGAAAAGCAGTCTCATGAAAGAGTGTTCATCAAAGTACATAAACAGATGTCCACTTGCCATAAAAGTATAGTGGTTTCTGTTATCTGTCATTCTGGCCTTTATTTTCCTTGATGTTCTTTGCTTGGTTATTTTGTTAGCTCTGTCTACAAAAATCCTGAGTAGCCCCCTCCCTCTATTGTTGACATATATGTCATATATCAAAATGACCAGACTGTGTTTTAGTGCAACTTTATGCAACGCCTATATATATATGCACTAAGGTGTTGTATCCACTGCTTGAGAAAGGCTCATTTGGAGCCGAAACGTTGCCCAGACATGCGGGTCTGATTAAATCCTGCACATTTATTAAGAAAAATGGAGTGCTGCCTTCTTTTTTGAACTTTATGGACTTTGGATAACCAGTGGACAGGTTACCTGGAGGATTTGCACCCAGAGATAAGTAGAAGTGTTGTGCTGTTCCTTTTTTATGAATACACTGGTATATATATACATATACAGTGCCTACAAGTAGTATTCAACCCCCTGCAGATTTAGCAGGTTTAATAAGATGCAAATAAGTTAGAGCCTTCAAACTTCAAACAAGAGCAGGATTTATTAACAGATGCATAAATCTTACAAACCAAAAAGTTTTGTTGCTCAGTTAAATTTTTATAAATTTTAAACATAAAAGTGTGGGTCAATTATTATTCAACCCCTAGGTTTAATATTTTGTGGAATAACCTTTGTTTGCAATTACAGATAATAATCGTCTTTTATAAGACCTGATCAGGCCGGCACAGGTCTCTTGAGTTATCTTGGCCCACTCCTCCATGCAGATCTTCTCCAAGTTATCTAGGTTCTTTGGGTGTCTCATGTGGACTTTATTCTTGAGCTCCTTCCACAAGTTTTCAATTGGGTTAAGGTCAGGAGACTGACTAGGCCACTGCAACACCTTGATTTTTTGCCTCTTGAACCAGGCCTTGGTTTTCTTGGCTGTGTGCTTTGGGTCGTTGTCTTGTTGGAAGATGAAATGACGACCCATCTTAAGATCCTTGATGGAGGAGCGGAGGTTCTTGGCCAAAATCTCCAGGTAGGCCATACTATCCATCTTCCCATGGATGCGGACCAGATGGCCAGGCCCCTTGGCTGAGAAACAGCTCCACAGCATGATGCTGCCACCACCATGCTTGACTGTAGGGATGGTATTCTTGGGGTCGTATGCAGTGCCATCCAGTCTCCAAATGTCACGTGTGTGGTTGGCACCAAAGATCTCGATCTTGGTCTCATCAGACCAGAGAACCTTGAACCAGTCAGTCTCAGAGTCCTCCAAGTGATCATGAGCAAACTGTAGACGAGCCTTGACATGACGCTTTGAAAGTAAAGGTACCTTGCGGGCTCGTCTGGAACGGAGACCATTGCGGTGGAGTACGTTACTTATGGTATTGACTGAAACCAATGTCCCCACTGCCATGAGATCTTCCCGGAGCTCCTTCGTTGTTGTCCTTGGGTTAGCCTTGACTCTTCGGACAAGCCTGGCCTCGGCACGGGAGGAAACTTTCAAAGGCTGTCCAGGCCGTGGAAGGCTAACAGTAGTTCCATAAGCCTTCCACTTCCGGATGATGCTCCCAACAGTGGAGACAGGTAGGCCCAACTCCTTGGAAAGGGTTTTTGTTGTGAAATTGGATTTTGGGCTCCCCCGGTGGCCACTGGTGGAATTGAACTGGTGTGCATCATCCCCTCTGTTCACCTGTTTCCATCAGGATGTGGGAGTCGCTATTTAACCTTGCTCCACTGTCACTTCCATGCCGGTCAACATTGTAATCAGAAGCCTTTCTGTGCATGTTCCTGCTGCTAGACAACTCCCAGCTAAGTTGGACTTTAGTCCTCGTTTGTTTTTGCATTTTGTTCCAGTTCACAGCTGTAGTTTCGTTTCTGTGTCTGGAAAGCTCTTGTGATCTGAAATTGCCACTCTGATGTTATGAGTTAATACTAGAGTCTTAAAGTAATTTCAGGATGGTATTTTGATAGGGTTTTCAGCTGACCATGAAAGTGCCCTTTCTGTCTTCCTGCTATCTAGTAAGCGGACCTCAATTTTGCTAAACCTATTTTCATACTACGTTTGTCAATTCATCTAAAATCACCGCCAATATATGTGGGGGCCTCTGTCTGCCTATCGGGGAAATTTCTCTAGAGGTGAGCCAGGACTATATTTTCCTCTGCCAGGATTAGTTAGTCCTCCGGCCGGCGCTGGGCGTCTAGGGATAAAAAACGTAGGCAACGCTACCCGGCTACTGTTAGTTGTGCGGCAGGTTTAGTTCATGGTCAGTTTAGTTTCCATCCTTCCAAGAGCTAGTACTTATGTTTGCTGGGCTATGTTCTCTTGCCATTGAGAACCATAACAGTTTGACCGGACAAAAAGGGTTAAATTAATTGACAGAGAAAGGAGAGAAAAGAGAAGTCTGCTGAAGATTTTTTTTTTTTTCCCTTCCCTTCAGTTCTGAGTGTGCTTGTAATTGAATCTCTTGCAAATCTGCCTATATTGCAGCCTTTCTCTCTCTCTCTCTCCTTCTAATCCTGGAATGGCTCTGTGTTCACCTGTTTAAAATGGATATTCAGAGTTTAGCTGCAGGTTTGAATAATCTCACCACGAAAGTTCAAAATTTACAAGATTTTGTTGTTCATGTTCCTATATCTGAACCTAGAATTCCTTTGCCTGAATTTTTCTCGGGGAATAGATCTTGCTTTCAAAATTTCAAAAATAATTGCAAGTTGTTTTTGTCCCTGAAATCTCGCTCTGCTGGAGATCCTGCTCAGCAGGTCAGGATTGTGATTTCCTTGCTCCGGGGCGACCCTCAGGATTGGGCTTTTGCATTGGCTCCAGGGGATCCTGCGTTGCTCAATGTGGATGCGTTTTTTCTGGCCTTGGGGTTGCTTTATGAGGAACCTCAGTTAGAGCTTCAGGCGGAAAAGGCCTTGATGTCCCTATCTCAGGGGCAAGACGAAGCTGAAATATACTGCCAGAAATTCCGTAAATGGGCTGTGCTTACTCAGTGGAATGAGTGCGCCCTGGCGGCGAATTTCAGAGAGGGTCTCTCTGATGCCATTAAGGATGTTATGGTGGGGTTCCCTGTGCCTGCGGGTCTGAATGAGTCCATGACAATGGCTATCCAGATCGATAGGCGTCTGCGGGAGCGCAAACCTGTGCACCATTTGGCGGTGTCTACTGAGAAGACGCCAGAGAATATGCAATGTGATAGAATTCTGTCCAGAAGTGAACGGCAGAATTTAAGACGAAAAAATGGGTTGTGCTTCTGTTGCGGTGATTCAACTCATGTTATATCAGCATGCTCTAAGCGTACTAAGAAGCTTGATAAGTCTGTTTCAATTGGCACTTTACAGTCTAAGTTTATTCTATCTGTGACCCTGATTTGTTCTTTATCATCTATTACCGCGGATGCCTATGTCGACTCTGGCGCCGCTTTGAGTCTTATGGATTGGTCCTTTGCCAAACGCTGTGGGTATGATTTGGAGCCTCTTGAAACTCCTATACCCCTGAAGGGGATTGACTCCACCCCATTGGCTAGTAATAAACCACAATACTGGACACAAGTAACTATGCGGATTAATCCGGATCATCAGGAGATTATTCGCTTTCTTGTGCTGTATAACCTACATGATGTGTTGATGCTTGGATTGCCATGGCTGCAATCTCATAACCCAGTCCTTGACTGGAAAGCTATGTCTGTGTTAAGCTGGGGATGTAAGGGGACGCATGGGGACGTACCTGTGGTTTCCATTTCATCATCTATTCCCTCTGAGATTCCTGAATTCTTGACTGAATATCGTGACGTTTTTGAAGAACCTAAGCTTGGTTCATTACCTCCGCACCGGGAGTGCGATTGTGCCATAGATTTGATTCCGGGTAGTAAATACCCTAAGGGTCGTTTATTTAATCTGTCTGTGCCTGAACATGCTGCTATGCGAGAATATATAAAGGAGTCCTTGGAAAAGGGACATATTCGTCCTTCGTCATCTCCCTTAGGAGCCGGTTTTTTCTTTGTGGCTAAGAAAGATGGCTCTTTGAGGCCGTGCATTGATTATCGGCTTTTGAATAAAATCACGGTTAAATATCAATATCCGTTGCCACTGCTGACTGATTTGTTTGCTCGCATAAAGGGGGCCAAGTGGTTCTCTAAGATAGATCTCCGTGGGGCGTATAATTTGGTGCGAATTAAGCAGGGGGATGAGTGGAAGACCGCATTTAATACGCCCGAGGGCCACTTTGAGTATTTGGTGATGCCTTTTGGTCTTTCAAATGCCCCTTCAGTCTTTCAGTCCTTTATGCATGACATTTTCCGTGATTATTTGGATAAATTTATGATTGTGTATCTGGATGATATTTTGATTTTTTTGGATGACTGGGACTCTCATGTCCAGCAGGTCAGGAGGGTTTTTCAGGTTTTGCGGTCTAATTCCTTGTGTGTGAAGGGTTCTAAGTGCGTTTTTGGGGTACAAAAGATTTCCTTTTTGGGATATATTTTTTCCCCCTCTTCCATCGAGATGGATCCTGTCAAGGTTCAGGCTATTTGTGATTGGACGCAACCCTCTTCTCTTAAGAGTCTTCAGAAATTTTTGGGCTTTGCTAACTTTTATCGTCGATTTATTGCTGGTTTTTCTGATGTTGTTAAACCATTGACTGATTTGACTAAGAAGGGTGCTGATGTTGCTGATTGGTCCCCTGCTGCTGTGGAGGCCTTTCGGGAGCTTAAGCGCCGCTTTTCTTCCGCCCCTGTGTTGCGTCAGCCTGATGTTGCTCTTCCTTTTCAGGTTGAGGTCGACGCTTCTGAAATCGGAGCTGGGGCAGTTTTGTCGCAGAGAAGTTCCGATTGTTCCGTGATGAGACCTTGTGCCTTTTTCTCGCGTAAATTTTCGCCCGCCGAGCGGAATTATGATGTTGGGAATCGGGAGCTTTTGGCCATGAAGTGGGCTTTTGAGGAGTGGCGTCATTGGCTTGAGGGGGCTAGACATCAGGTGGTGGTATTGACTGACCACAAAAATCTAATTTATCTTGAGTCCGCCAGACGCCTGAATCCTAGACAGGCGCGCTGGTCGTTGTTTTTCTCTCGGTTTAATTTTGTGGTGTCCTACCTGCCGGGTTCTAAGAATGTTAAGGCGGATGCCCTTTCTAGGAGTTTTGAGCCTGACTCCCCTGGTAACTCTGAACCTACAGGTATCCTTAAGGATGGAGTGATATTGTCTGCCGTTTCTCCAGACCTGCGGCGGGCCTTGCAGGAGTTTCAGGCGGATAGACCTGATCGTTGCCCACCTGGTAGACTGTTTGTTCCTGATGATTGGACCAGTAAAGTCATTTCTGAGGTTCATTCTTCTGCGTTGACAGGTCATCCTGGAATCTTTGGTACCAGGGATTTGGTGGCAAGGTCCTTCTGGTGGCCTTCCCTGTCTCGAGATGTGCGAGGCTTTGTGCAGTCTTGTGACGTTTGTGCTCGGGCCAAGCCTTGTTGTTCTCGGGCTAGTGGATTGTTGTTGCCCTTGCCTATCCCGAAGAGGCCCTGGACGCACATCTCTATGGATTTTATTTCGGATCTTCCTGTTTCTCAGAAGATGTCTGTCATCTGGGTGGTGTGTGACCGTTTCTCTAAGATGGTCCATTTGGTTCCCCTGCCTAAGTTGCCTTCTTCTTCCGAGTTGGTTCCTCTGTTTTTTCAAAATGTGGTCCGTTTGCATGGTATTCCGGAGAATATCGTTTCTGACAGAGGAACCCAATTCGTGTCTAGATTTTGGCGAGCATTCTGTGCTAGGATGGGCATAGATTTGTCTTTCTCGTCTGCTTTCCATCCTCAGACTAATGGCCAGACCGAGAGGACGAATCAGACCTTGGAGACATATTTGAGGTGTTTTGTGTCTGCAGATCAGGGTGATTGGGTTGCTTTTTTGCCTTTAGCGGAGTTTGCCCTCAATAATCGGGCCAGCTCTGCCACCTTGGTGTCTCCTTTTTTCTGTAATTCGGGGTTTCATCCTCGATTTTCTTCTGGTCAGGTGGAATCTTCGGATTGTCCTGGAGTGGATGCTGTGGTGGAGAGGTTGCATCAGATTTGGGGGCAGGTAGTGGACAATTTGAAGTTGTCCCAGGAGAAGACTCAGCTTTTTGCCAACCGCCGGCGTCGGGTTGGTCCTCGGCTTTGTGTTGGGGACTTGGTGTGGTTGTCTTCTCGTTTTGTCCCTATGAGGGTTTCTTCTCCTAAGTTTAAGCCTCGGTTCATCGGCCCGTACAAGATATTGGAGATTCTTAACCCTGTGTCCTTCCGTTTGGACCTCCCTGCATCTTTTTCTATTCATAATGTTTTTCATCGGTCATTGTTGCGCAGGTATGAGGTACCGGTTGTGCCTTCCGTTGAGCCTCCTGCTCCGGTGTTGGTTGAGGGCGAGTTGGAGTACGCTGTGGAAAAAATCTTGGACTCCCGTGTTTCCAGACGGAAACTCCAGTATCTGGTCAAATGGAAGGGATACGGTCAGGAGGATAATTCTTGGGTGACTGCCTCTGATGTTCATGCCTCCGATCTGGTCCGTGCCTTTCATAGGGCTCATCCTGATCGCCCTGGTGGTTCTGGTGAGGGTTCGGTGCCCCCTCCTTGAGGGGGGGGTACTGTTGTGAAATTGGATTTTGGGCTCCCCCGGTGGCCACTGGTGGAATTGAACTGGTGTGCATCATCCCCTCTGTTCACCTGTTTCCATCAGGATGTGGGAGTCGCTATTTAACCTTGCTCCTCTGTCACTTCTATGCCGGTCAACATTGTAATCAGAAGCCTTTCTGTGCATGTTCCTGCTGCTAGACAACTCCCAGCTAAGTTGGACTTTAGTCCTCGTTTGTTTTTGCATTTTGTTCCAGTTCACAGCTGTAGTTTCATTTCTGTGTCTGGAAAGCTCTTGTGATCTGAAATTGCCACTCTGATGTTATGAGTTAATACTAGAGTCTTAAAGTAATTTCAGGATGGTATTTTGATAGGGTTTTCAGCTGACCATGAAAGTGCCCTTTCTGTCTTCCTGCTATCTAGTAAGCGGACCTCAATTTTGCTAAACCTATTTTCATACTACGTTTGTCAATTCATCTAAAATCACCGCCAATATATGTGGGGGCCTCTGTCTGCCTATCGGGGAAATTTCTCTAGAGGTGAGCCAGGACTATATTTTCCTCTGCCAGGATTAGTTAGTCCTCCGGCCGGCGCTGGGCGTCTAGGGATAAAAAACGTAGGCAACGCTACCCGGCTACTGTTAGTTGTGCGGCAGGTTTAGTTCATGGTCAGTTTAGTTTCCATCCTTCCAAGAGCTAGTACTTATGTTTGCTGGGCTATGTTCTCTTGCCATTGAGAACCATAACAGGTTTTGTACCCCTTGCCAGCCTTGTGACCCTCCACGATCTTGTCTCTGATGGCCTTGGAATGCTCCTTTGTCTTTCCCATGTTGACCATGTTTGAGTGCTGTTCACAAGTTTGGGGAGGGTCTTAAATAGTCAGAAAAGGCTGGAAAAAGAGATAATTAATCCAAACATGTTAAGCTCATTGTTCTTTGTGCCTGAACTACTTCTTAATACTTTAGGGGAACCAAACAGAATTCTGGTGGGTTGAGGGGTTGAATAATAAATGACCCTCTGAAAAATCTTTTCCCAATTTAAAAAAAAATAAACAAAGAAATAACATTCTTTTTTGCTGCAGTGCATTTCACACTTCCAGGCTGATCTACAGTCCAAATGTCACAATGCCAAGTTAATTCCAAATGTGTAAACCTGCTAAATCTGCAGGGGGTTGAATACTACTTGTAGGCACTGTACATATATATATATATATATATATATATATATATATATATATATATATATATATATATATATATATATATATTAACTTTACTTGGCCTTGCATATAAATTCTTTTACGTGGATATATCAATTGACTTTTTCTTAAATTTTGGCACCTTACCTTTAAGATTTGGCATGTATTTTTTGCATATGATGATCCTATATTTACATCTCTATTTTGAATTTTAGTCATGATTTTAAACTTTATATCTCAGTAAAAATGTATATATTTTTTTACGGCACATAGCTTCCTTTCGTCTCTCTTGGATGTGCTAATTCAAAGAAGCTGCCCCTTTACTAGGCAACTATATATTTATTGCTGTATGTTTTTTTTAATAGATGTTATTTAGAAAAATCGCCAGTCTCGGGCTGCCGATAAATGCTGAGTTAAGGAAAGATGTTGTAAAACTTTGTTCATTTTTTTAAATTAATGTAAAGATTATTTTCATTTTAGCTTCATCAACCAGCTTTTGAGTTCGATCTGACAGATCCGAACTGTTATTTGGTCAGAACAGAATACAACAATTTACACGACCCACATCTGAAATCCTTCTTCTATAACAAATCCAGATATGGTCAACTACAAACTCGGGGATATATAACTAAAAACAACCATGTAAGTTTACTGCTTAACTCCAATACTATCTATCTACAGTATCCATCTATCTATCTATCTATCTATCTATCTATCTATCTATCTATCTATCTATCTATCTATCTATCTATCTATCTTTTGTGGAAACCATGCCAATGGATGTGAAGCAGGACTGTAAGTTGATTCATTCACATTGGGGACAGTTTAAAACTATGGGACAAATATGTTCCTTGGTCCTCAAAGGGATTAAAAGGATCTGGCTGAAGAATAGTCGAGTTTGCAAATTCTGACCTGTTTCTTGCATTTTCTGTTTGTGTACATGTATTGCCGATTCTTTTTTTTCCTTTTTGTGTTGAAGAAATAATATTAAGGCTATTGGAGAGCATGAAGGATATATGGTCACTTTGTGTTTTTCAAATTGGCTTCCAGGCGCAAAAGCATCAACATCATTCTGCAAGGTTAAACATGACGACACAGTATCGAAAGCTCGTACCTATTTGTTTAAAGCGCATTAGTTTGTCTTTACATGTTCATGAAAAGTATTGACTTTCCCTAACCTTTCAAAGTATATTGTATTGGGTAAATATTACAAGCATTAAAATTAAAAAGTAAGGTATTAACTTGAGATGAAGTCAGTTGTGGAAGTGGTCTGACTGTAGTTGACAAAAATCAAAAATATACATGGGGTTGTTTCAAATATCTCATTTGGCCCTCACCATGCTGGTATATATCAAGATACAATTTTTACCAAATAAAATAGAATAGATGACTATTCCAAACAAAAACTTTTTCAAAAATATTCTGTAAAAATTTTTAAATATTTGCTATGCATTTTTGTTTACAATGGGAACCTTTTTGCAATCCCCCCCCCAGCTCAGATGCCAATTGTTGTCATAGTACCCTAAGGTCATCTGATGACCCCAGGGTATGTCTATGCAGTGGATAAGTAGCCTATAGGACAGGCAATCCTTTCAACAACAATCCACCATGACATAGACTTTAAACGTTATATAAACACAGCCATAAATGGGATATAATATTGATGACCTAGCCTTAGTCATCATCAATAACAGATTAGTAAGGGTTCTGCATTCAGCACTCACACTAATAAGCTGCTTATCAGTTCAGGTGGCATCTAGATGTAAAATCTGGACAATGTAGCTCCTTTTACTCTGTAGAATCTGCTGCCAAGAACTGCAGAACATCTCATATTCTCTTAAATAGGTATGTTTTCCAGTTCTCAGCAGCGGCCATTACACAGTACACAGAGGTATGTTGTTCATCTCTGTGCAGTGTTTCTCGGTACTTCCTGAGCTGATAACAGTTGGACAATGGGGGTGTTGGGTGTCAAACCCCCACTGATCTGATATTGATTACCTATCTATAGGATAGGTGATTAATATTATATGCCTGGACAACCCATTTAACGATCGCCAACATGCATTAAAACGGCAGTGAGGAATAAGTGAATAGCGCCCCCCAGCAGGCGCAATTCCCACGGTTGACAGCTGTGTATGACAGCTAACACCCTGCGGTATCAGCCACGGATGATTTTGGAACAGACCATCTAAGGCAGGATCCCCCCAGCTCAGATGCCAATTGTTGCCATAGTACCCTAAAGTCATCTGATGACCCCAGGGTATGCTGGCCCGTGAGATCCAGCTATAAGCAGGGTCTCACAGACTGTGTCAGAAAGTCACTGACAGGTCACCTGCACTGCAGTACATGAGTACTACAATGCATGAGACCAACCAGTAAAAATTTTACATGTCCCACAGTAGGACTTGAAAAAGTGGGAAAAAAAATCATTAAATGTGTAAAAAGGTTAAAAAAAAACAAAAAAAAACACAAAAAGAGTCAGGAAAAGTCATTTCGCCACTAAAAACGCAGCGTTTGCATGGAAGCAAAAATAAACAAAAAAGTACACATAATTGGTACTGCCTTTTGTGGAATGGCATGATCTATAAAACTGGCATGTTATTTATTCTGTACAGCAAACACTGTAAAAAAAGTTTTGTGCACTAATAAAAGCTAACTTGTCCTTCACAAAACCAGCCCCCACTCAGGTCCGTCATCTGTCATTAGAAATATAGGGGTTCCCACGTTACTAGTAGAACAAAAACTCTGGAAACGCGACATGGCTTCCGCCCTCCCAAATAAAATGCAGTGAAATCTGTGCTCCCAAATCCAAATCCCTCTTGCTTACGAGTCCCAGTGTGCCTAAACCGCAGTAAGTGGCCACATGTTTGACATTATTGTAGCGAGGAGAGAGCAGTTAACAATTTACAAGGTGCCTGTCACCAGAAGCAAAAGCTGGGCCCAATATATGGGGGTGCTACAATATATCGGGACACTACACTGTTTGGGGGCACAATGTATGGGCAATTCTCATACTTGTATGCCTGGGCTCCCTATTCCCATCCTTGTCTGCATGGCTCCTTATCCCCATCCTTGCATGCATAGCTCCTCATCCCCATCCTTGTATGCATGGCTCCTTATTTCCATCCTTGTCTGCATGGCTCCTTATTCCCATCCTTGCATGCATGGCTCCTCATCCCCATCCTTGTATGCATGGCTCCTTATTCCCATCCTTGTACGCATGGCTCCTTATTCCCATCCTTGTACGCATGGCTCCTTATTCCCATCCTTGTATGCATGGCTCCTTATTCCCATCCTTGTATGCATGGCTCCTTATTCCCATCCTTGTATGCATGGCTCCTTATTCTCATCCTTGTATGCATGGCTCCTTATTTCCATCTTTGTATGCATGGCTCCTTAGGCTGGAGTCACACTAGAGAGAAATATGGATGAGTGCTATGCGATAAAAAATAAGACACCTATCCATTATCAATCCATTAGTATGAAATGGTTAAAAATACACACACACATTAAGAATAAAGTCTTTTAATGAAAGAATGAAACACACAGGTTTAACATCTTTATTGCACTCTCAATCCAAGCAAAGCCCTCGTTCTCCTGTAAAAAATTCCAAAATAAAAAACCATCAATATCCCATACCTATCCGCTGTACAGTCAAGTTCCACGAAGTAAATCCATCTCAAGGGGTTAATTGCTTTACAACCCTGAGCGGTGCTAATACTACCGGCCGGGCTGTAAATCAGGGAGGAATGAATGAAAAGCTGCCTTTCCAGCCTCCCGGACGTGAACTCTGTAGAGTGGGAAAGTTTCTGAACATTTTCCCACGCTGTCAAGTTCACCCTGTCAGGCGGGGAGTCAGCGCAGCCTAAGTGATGTCAGCGGTAGTCACTGAGCATGACTCCCCACCTGACGCGGTGAACTTGACAAACTCAATTTTGACCCTTTAAAGGCAATCTGTCAGCAGGTTTTTGCTATATAATCTGAGAGCAGGATAATGCAGGGGCAGAAAGCTTGATTTCAGGGACGTGTCACTTGCTCAGCAGGACTTTATCACTGCTGGAGTATGTGTTCTGTGCCAGGCAATCTAGCCAAACTGTGTAACTCCACCCCCTACCACTGATTGACAGCTTTCTGATAATGTACAGTGTACACAAGAAGCCGCCAATCAGTGATGTAGGTGGGTTATACACAGCCCAGCATTCTGACCACTGGTACATCTACAGCAGAGAGAAAACAGATTCTATCAAAAGCAATCCAGTAATTGTAATATCATGCAGCTCTCAGATTCCATAGTAAAAACATGGTGACAGGTTCCCTTTAACAAGCCTTGCCACATGATGTAGGATGAGAAGACAAACTAAACACTCCAGTTATGTTTCGGGATTTTTGCTCCTCATCAGTGCAAAAGCAGGAAATTTGATTTGGCTGGATGAGAGGCAACTCACTGAGGTTCTATGAGACCTCTCACCTAGCCAAATCAGATCTCCTAATTTGCACTAATGAAGGGCAAACACACAGAAACATGTGTCTGCAAATGGAGTGTCTGGTTTGGCTTCTTTTCCTACGTCATGTGGCAAGGCTTGTTAAAAGCTTTATATTGACTTTTAGGATTGATGCATCCAATAGTTGGTGCTGGAGTTAAAGTCCTCTTCATCTCTGAAGAGGCTATTTGCATGTTTAATTTCCCATAGGAGCGTTACATGGCCTATAAGTCTCCTTATGCTGTCTTAGCGCTCTCTACAGTAATTATTGAAATAAAATGGATTCAAATATATTGACAATATCGTAAAGCAACATCCTGAGATGTAGCAAAGTTTACTTCCTGCATAGCTATGGTGTAGCGATGGTCAGTATACTACGGTCACTTCTGCACAGCAGTATATTGGAAAGTATATTGCATCACTAAACCAGAGTAGCGATGTACATGGAGAAAAAGAACAATGGAAAGATCTATACATCTCCCGAAAGTGGCTTAAGGGTCCGTGCTACTGCTGGTGCTAGAAGACGAGAAGAAAGTAAGAAGTAAGAATATAACCATTATACTTGGATTTTTAAGCCTGTTGCTTTTGTATCTTGGAGCAGAAAACAATAAGCTTGGTGTGTTATCTCTTAAATATTTCTTTTTAGGTCAAGTGTTCCTTACTAGAGTTTAATCAGTACAATAACTATATTCAACATAAGATGATTGCGTTAAACAGACAATATCTAAAGGAACAGGTCAGTATTTTAGTAATTGGTGGAGTTTCCATTAGTTGGACCCCCTTTGATCGATAGTGATGCCGTGTTATAGAGATATGTCAAAGTCAAACTTTGTCGTTGGGTTACCCAATGAAAGAAGTGGGCTTGAATTAGAAAAACTCGCTCACAAAAGTAGATCTGAGTTGCAGTACCATATACAATCAGTATAATAATAATAATAACCTTTATTTTTATATAGCACTAACATATTCCGCAGCGCTTTTAGTATGGTGTGGTTCTGGGTTTTTTTGGGGGGAAAGCCTTGTTTTCCTAGCACAAAAGAATCCCTTTGATCTGACAAATGTTTTTTTGTAGTGATGATGAGGTTTGCTTCATCCATTCTCCCATTGATGCGGAGAAGTAGTCCTATGCCTTTAGCAGAGAAACACCCCAAAACATAATGTTTCCACTTCCATGCTTGACAGTGGGGACAGTGCTCTTTGGGTCATAGGCAGCATTTCTCTTCTTCCAAACATGGCGAGTTGAGTTAATGCCAAAGAGCTCACTTTTTGTCTCATCTGACCACAGCGCCTTCTCCCAATCACTCACAGAATCATCCAGGTGTTCATTGGCAAACTTCAGACAGGCCTGCACGTGTGCCTTCTTAAGCAGGGGGACCTTGCGGTCATTGCAGGATTTTAAACCTTTATGGAGTAATGTGTTACCAATGGTTTTCTTGGTGACTGTGGTCCCAGCTGCCTTGAGAGCATTAACAAGTTCCCTCCGTGTAGTTTTAGGCTGATCTCTCACCTTCCCCATGATCAAGGATACCCCACAAGGTGAGATTTTGCATGGTGCCCCAGATCGATGTCGGTTGACAGTCATTTTGTATTTCTTCTTTTTTCTTACTATTGTACCAACAGTTGTCTCCTTCTCACCCAGCGTCTTACTTATGGTTTTGTAGCCCATTCCAGCTTTGTGCAGGTCTAGGATCTTGTCCCTGACATCCTTATAAAGGTCTTTGGTCTTGCCCATGTTGTAGAGGTTAGAGTCTGACTGATTAAGGCCCCTTTCACATATAATTTTTTTGCCATCAGCCACAATCCGTTGACTCGACGGATCCATCGCAGATTGTGAAAAAATGATGCGACGGATTCGTTTTTTCAACGGATCCAACTAGCGGATCTGGCTAATTGGATCCTAAATAAATCTAATCATTATCAGTTAAAAAAAAAAACGGGATCCGTTGCAGATTCTGTCATTTGACGCATCCGGCACCTATAGGCTTCCATTCAAGCAAACGACGGACGGCGACGGATCCATCGCTGTCCGATGTTTCGACGTACACAAAAAAGTTACTTTGTCCGTCATCTCAGGCCCCCGGACAAACAATTTTTGAAGGATTTGGTGAATGACGGATGAAACATGAGGCCATCTGTCGCAATCCGTCGCGAATACAAGTCTATTAGAAAAAAAAGCGGATCTGGCGGCATCAGTCTCCGGATTCATTTTTTTCAAAATTGGACGGATTGTGACTGATACCAAAAAACTGATGTGTGAAAGGGGCCTAATTGAGTCTGTGGACAGGAGTCTTTTATAAAGGTAACTATGTAAGACAGCTGTCTTTAATGCAGGTAACAAGTTGACTAGGAGCGTCTAACTGGTCTGTAGGAGCCAGAACTCTTAATGGTTGATTGGGGATAAAATACTTATTTCTCACTGCAAAATGCTAATAAATGTATATAATTTATACAATGTGATTTTCTGGATTTTATTTTTGATATTCTATCTCTCCATGTTAAAATTAACCTACCCTTAACCCCTTAATGACAGACAATACGCCTTTTAACTGACCTGACATATAAGAGACTAGCCTCCCCTTACAGGTAACAATCCAGCATCTGTCGGTTGTGCACTATAGCTGACAACTTTCTGCATCAGCCATGATCAGTGTTTGCACCATCCAAATCTGTTTAACCCCTTAGATGCTGCTGTCAATTGTGACTACATCATTATAAATGGCTAACAGAGTGTGAGGGCTTCCTCTTTATCCCAATTGGTGCCCTCAGATCATGATTTTGTGGTCCTGATGTTTGCCGTGGCAATTCATGACCAAATAGCTGCCTTAGAGTCTGACAGCTATAGTAATCTGTTCAGAAGTTAGAGGCATTTAGGTGGTAAAAATGCACATTTTCATTTCTGTCATGCCACTTTGCATTAATTCCTGTAAAGCACCTGAAGGGTTAATAAACTACCTGACAGCAGTTTTTGATATGTCAGGGGGTGCTGTTTTTAAAATGGTATCACGTATGGGGGTTTCCCAATATATGAGACCCCTAAAGTCACTTCAAACATGGATAAGTCCCTAAAAAAATAAGTTTAGTAAATTTCCTTGAAAAAATGAAAAATTGCAGCTACATTTTTAAACTTCCTAAAATGCTAACAAAATAAAATAACATTTTACAAATGGTGCTGATGTAAAGCCAACATGTGGGAAATGTTATTTATTAATGGTTTGCTGTGGTATGACCATCTGGATTAAAGGGATAATCATTCAAATTTTGAAAAGTGCTAATTTTCTAACATTTTTCTCAACTTTTTGATATTTTTTATAAATAAACACAAAACATATTGACCTAAATTTACCATTATCATAAAGTATAATGTGTCACGAAAAAACATTCTCAAAATCACTGGGATTTGTTGAAGCGTTGCAGAGTTATTACCACATAAAGTGACACTGGTCAGATTTCAAAAATTTGGCTCTGTCACTAAGGGGTTAAAATTATAGACTGTTCATGTCTTTGTCAGTGGGCAAACTTACAAAATCAGCAAGGGATCACATACTTATTTCCCCCACTGTATACTCTTGAGGACATTGAGGCCAGTATGGACATCATAGTTTGTAATCAGATTGTGAAAGTCGGATGTGTGAGATTGTAATATTACTTTAGGGACTATCATCCTAGCATGATCCCTGTTAATTTGCTTTATGACATCCCTATCCAACTATTATCTTATACTGTACCTTTGTGTGCAAACATTGCATGGAGAAAAGAATAGATTATCTCAGGGGTCTGTAATACGGATCTATAGGGACTCAGTGTAACACCAAATAAGGGGTCATAAATCTCTAATTCTCAGATGTGCCAGGGAAAGGGGTATGGCTTTTATATCATACAATGTGCAACTGATCTACTGATTACCGTATTTTTCAGACTATAACACGCACTTTTTCCCCCCAAAAAATGTGAGGAAAATGGGGGGTGCGTTTTATAGTCGTAATGCAGGCTTACCGGCAGTGGTGTGGTGGCGGCGGCAGAGGTGCGGCGGCGGCAGAGGTGTGGGGATAATGAGCGGTATGGTTCTGCTTTCCGGGGCTTCAGGAAAATGGCCGCGGGAGGCCACGCGTGCGCAGATGGAGATCGCGACAGCCATTTTCCTGAAGCTGAGTTCGCAGATTTAGATCTCGGCTTCAGGAAAATGGCCGCAGTGAACTCCATCTGCGCACACGTGGGCTCCCGTGGCCATTTTCCTGAAGCCTCGGGAAGCAGAGCACTCATCTGCGCACGCGCGGCCTCAAGAAGATGGCCGCCGCCACTAAGAAACCGGTGATTAACCCGGCTCTGCTGCTCACATTGGATACCTGTCATGTCGGACGCTGTTCAGACCAGGTCGTCCGACAGACAGCGGTAGTTCCGCTTTTGACCACTATTTGCTCATTGGCGTCGGCTAGATTTTGTCTAGCTGTTCCGTGGTTAATTTACCTGATCCTCGGATTGGAAGCTGGGCCATGCCCATTGCCTTCAAATAATTCTCCTGATCATTGGGCGTCGCCGATTATAGCTTCTGTCTTGTGCGTTGTTATCTCGGTCTGGAGTGGAGAGCTGGTTGTTGGAGAATCGTTGCTGGTGGTGTATTTTCCTTTGTCTTATTTACTCCTTCCTATATTTGTATTTATTTTGCCCTGCACATTTATAGTGTATTCCTGAGTGACTGCGGCGTGGTGTATATTTTCCTTTATCCTTGTCTGTGCTATCTGTGGGTATTGGTGTATTGCATTCACTGGGTGGAGGTCGAAGGTTTCAGCCTAGGGTTGAAACAGGAGGCAGGGTGAGGTTCGAGGCCTGGACATGCACACCATCAGTGTAAACTTCAGGTAGAGGGTCAGTCAGTATTTCCCTAGTCTGAGGGAAATTGCAGGGGCCCGGGTTATTAGCTCTCGACCACCTAGTCTCCCCGTGACATTATAATCGGCCCAAAAAAAAAAAAAAAAAAAAGGGGGTTTCTTTTTTTTTGTGTGTTTTGTCATGGATCCCATGACTTCCATAACCTGCCAGTTAGAGGCGCTGTCCCTTCAGGTCACTGAGTTGAGGGGGGCAGTACAGCAACAGGGACTAGCAGTATCTAATGTGCAAGCTGGAGCGACAGGAAGAGTTGCTGAGCCTAAATTTCCATTGCCTGAAAAATTTGCTGGGGAACGCAGTAAATTTGTTTCTTTTCGTGAAGCTTGCAAACTATATTTCCGTATGCGCCCGATCTCCTCGGGTAATGAGGCTCAGCGTGTGGGCCTGGTGTTGTCATTGTTAAGCGGGGATCCCCAAGCATGGGCGTTTTCTTTGCCATCTGATTCTGCTGCATTTGACTCTGTGGAGAGTTTTTTTTCTTCTCTTGGGAAAATCTACGATGAACCTGACAGAATGGCTCTGGCAGAATCTAAGATACGCTCTATTCGCCAGGGGGAGCGAGTTGCAGAGGATTACTGTTCTGAATTTTGCCGCTGGGCGATCGATACACAATGGAATGATCCAGCATTGTGGAGTCAGTTTATTCATGGGGTTTCTGGAAGGGTTAAAAAAGCCCTTCTGATGTACGAGACTCCTGCTTCTCTAGATTCCACTATGAGTCTGGTTGTCCGCATTGATCGCCGTTTGCGTCAGGGGGAGCATGAGACACCGCCTATGAGAGAAGGTTTAGGTTCACGTGAGGTTGCTGCAGGTGAACCCACGGAGCCTATGCAAATTGAAGGGGTGTCACATGTAAAGCGTCGAGCCCCTGAGCTCAGGAAGCAGGGAGCCTGTTTTTACTGTGGTAAAATTAGTCATTTTATTAACATCTGTCCTCTGCTGACTAAGAAAAACGCAACGGCGGAAAACTTCTAAGCTCAGAGGGTGTGGAGGAGACCAATCTGAGCTTATGTATATCCTCCATGGTGGTTTCTCAATGCATGTTCCCTGCTAAGGTTTTTATCGCTGGCAGTGAGCTGCCAATTACTGTTTTTGTGGATAGTGGTTCAGCCACAAATCTCATTGATAAGGAGTTTGTGCGCACAGCTGGTTTTAGGATTGAAAAACTGCCTCATCCTATCCACGTGGTCACCATCAATGCAGCTCCTCTCTCTCAGGGGGAGATTACTGAATTTGTGGCTGAGGTGAAACTCCACATTGGGGTTCTACAGTCCGAGCGGGTTACATGTACGGTGCTCAGGAATCTTCCTGCTCAGGTGGTTTGGGGTTTTCCTTGGTTGTCTATGCACAACCCGGTAATTGACTGGAAAACTCAGGACATAATTCAGTGGAGCGAGTTCTGCCAGGAGAATTGCCTGGCCACATGTGTGGCTGCGGTGACTTCAAGCGTTCCGGAGTCACTTCTGGATTTTGTGGATGTGTTCTCTGAGAAGGGTTGTTCAGAGTTGCCGCCACATCGTCCCTATGACTGTTCTATCAGATTTAAACCAGGGGCCAAATTGCCTAAAGCAAGGATGTTTAACATCTCCGGTAAGGAGAGACAAGCGTTAAAAGATTATATTGCTGAAAGCTTGAGCAAAGGGCACATCAGGCCGTCATCCTTGCCGGTGGCAGCAGGGTTCTTCTTCGTGAAGAAGAAAGATGGCGGATTATGCCCGTGTTTGGATTTCAGGGAGTTGAACCAGATTACGGTTCGTGATCCATACCCTATGCCACTAATACCAGATTTGTTCAACCAGGTGGCAGGTGCTAAGTGGTTTACCAAGCTTGACCTCAGGGGGGCGTACAACCTCATAAGAGTCCGTCATGGTGATGAGTGGAAGACGGCTTTTAATACCTCTGAGGGTCATTTTGAAAATTTGGTGATGCCATTTGGGTTGACTAACGCACCTGCAGTGTTCCAACATTTCATCAATGATGTGTTCTCGCATGTTTTGGGGAAATTCGTTATCGTGTACCTAGATGACATTCTCATATATTCTTGCGACCGTGATGCTCATTTAGATCATGTCAGGCAGGTGTTACAGCTTCTCAGAGAGAATAAGCTGTATGCTAAACTTGAGAAATGTGTATTTTTTGTTCAAGAGTTGCCGTTCTTGGGTTATATTGTGTCTGCTTCTGGTTTTAAAATGGACGCCGCTAAGGTGCAAGCGGTGCTGCATTGGGAACGTCCTGATAACCTGAAAGCACTTCAGCGGTTCCTTGGGTTTTCTAACTACTATAGGAAATTTATCAAGGATTTTTCCATCATTGCTAAACCGCTAACTGACATGACTAAAAAGGGTACCAATTTCTCCATTTGGCCTGAGGCTGCTGTGCGCACATTTGAGTTTCTTAAGAACAGTTTTGTTTCAGCCCCCATTCTTGTGCAGCCAGGCGTATCAAAACCCTTTGTTGTGGAAGTCAATGCGTCTGAGGTTGGTGTGGGGGCGGTACTATCTCAAGGCTCATCTTTGAATGGTTTGCGTCCGTGTGCCTATTTCTCCAAGAAACTGTCATCCGCCGAACGTAACTACGATATCGGCAACAGGGAGTTGTTGGCTATTAAGTTTGCCTTTGAGGAATGGCGACACTTCTTGGAGGGGTCGGTACATCAGGTTACGGTTATTACCGAACATAAGAATCTGCTGTATTTGGAGTCAGCCAAGCGTCTGTCCCCCAGGCAGGCTCACTGGGCATTGTTTTTCACGCGGTTCAATTTTGTTGTCACGTACAGTCCGGGGTCTAAAAACACTAAGGCGGATGCTCTGTCCAGGTGTTTTCCGGGGGGAGAACCTCGGGAAGATCCAGTACCCATCCTCCAAAAGGGTGTTGTGGTTTCGGCTCTCACTACCGAGGTTGAGGCTGAGATTGCCGAGGCTCAGGAGGAGGTACCATCTGAGCTTCCCATCAACAAATCTTTTGTACCGCTTCATCTCCGCTTAAAGGTTTTGGCAGAGCATCATGATGCTGTCCTGGCTGGCCACCCAGGGGTTAGCGGTACCTTGGAGTTGGTGTCACGTCGGTTTTGGTGGCCCAAGATCCGACAGGACGTGGTCTCATACGTGTCAGCTTGTACCACGTGTGCTAGGGCTAAGACGCCCCGCTCCCGTCCTGTTGGCACACTACTTCCTCTTGAGGTACCTAGTAAGCCATGGATGGAAATCTCCATGGATTTCATCACTGATTTGCCCTCATCAGCTGGGAACACGGTCATCTTGATGATTGTTGATCGGTTTTCAAAAATGTTGCACTTTGTGTCTTTGCCTTCATTGCCTAACGCTAAGACTCTGGCTCAGGTATTTGTGCAGGAGGTGGTCAGACTTCATGGGGTTCCGTCTGACATCGTATCTGATAGGGGGTCTCAGTTTGTGGCTAAATTTTGGAAAGCATTTTGCTCACGGCTGGGGATCAAGTTGTCCCATTCTTCGGCGTTTCATCCTCAGTCAAATGGTCAGACTGAGCGTATGAACCAAAATTTGGAACAGTACCTACGCTGCTTTGTCTCTGATAATCAGGAGGAGTGGTCTACCTTTCTTCCTTTGGCTGAGTTTGCCATCAATAATCACCGCCAGGAGTCATCTGGGGAGTCTCCGTTTTTTTGTGTTTACAGGCTACATCCTCAATTTTGTACTTTGAGTCAGAGGGGCTCTTCCGGCGTTCCGGAGGAGGACCAGTTAGGAGCACAATTGTCGTCAGTCTGGAGGAGAGTTAAACAGCGCCTGTTGAGTGTGGGTGCTAGGTACAAACGTGTGGCTGACAGTAGGCGTGTGCCAGGTCCGGACCTGAGTGTGGATGACTGGGTGTGGTTATCCACAAAAAACATAAGACTCAAAATACCATCCCTTAAATTGGGTCCACGGTTTATTGGTCCATTTAGGGTCACCGCCGTTATTAACCCAGTAGCGTACCGACTGGAGCTCCCTACGGTGTATAAGATACACAACGTGTTCCACAGGTCTCTTCTGAAGAAGGTGGTGGGTTCTGTGGACGCGGCGCCTATGCCACCTCCAGTCTTGGTGAATGGTAACCTGGAATTTGAAGTCTCCAAGGTGGTTGACTCTCGTGTAGTGCGCCGCACTTCACAGTACTTGGTACACTGGCGTGGTTATGGGCCTGAGGAGAGGTCCTGGGTACCAGCCTCGGACATTCATGCGGATCGGCTGGTCAGGTTTTTTCATCGTCGCCATCCAGATAAGCCGGGTCCTATAAGCCGTGAGGGCCCTGGGGTCCCTCGTAGAAGGCGGGGTACTGTCATGTCGGAAGCTGTTCAGACCAGGTCGTCCGACAGACAGCGGTAGTTCCGCTTTTGACCACTATTTGCTCATTGGCGTCGGCTAAATTTTGTCTAGCTGTTCCGGGGTTAATTTACCTGATCCTCGGATTGGAAGCTGGGCCATGCCCATTGCCTTTAAATAGTTCTCCTGATCATTGGGCGTCACCGATTATAGCTTCTGTCTTGTGCGTTGTTATATCGGTCTGGAGTGGAGAGCTGGTTGTTGGAGAATCGTTGCTGGTGGTGTATTTTCCTTTGTCTTATTTACTCCTTCCTATATTTGTATTTATTTTGCCCTGCACATTTATAGTGTATTCCTGAGTGACTGCGGCGTGGTGTATATTTTCCTTTATCCTTGTCTGTGCTATCTGTGGGTATTGGTGTATTGCATTCACTGGGTGGAGGGCGAAGGTTTCAGCCTAGGGTTGAAACAGGAGGCAGGGTGAGGTTCGAGGCCTGGACATGCACACCATCAGTGTAAACTTCAGGTAGAGGGTCAGTCAGTATTTCCCTAGTCTGAGGGAAATTGCAGGGGCCCGGGTTATTAGCTCTCGCCCACCTAGTCTCCCCGTGACAATACCGGGCCGCTGCGTCACCTCACCTGTGGAAGGGACCCTGCTCATGCCATACCGCTCATTATCCCCGCACTTCTGCCATCGCCACACCACTGCTGCAACCCCCATGGACACCAGGCCGTGGCGTCGCCCACCTAAGCAGGAAGGGACCCTGCTCAGGTGTACGCTGTACCGCATCACCCTGCTCTGCCACCACCAGCCCTCAGGTAAGATACTGTAAATTCGGACAATAAGACGGACCCCATCTTATAAAAAAAAAAAAATTCTACAATTTTCACTCCAAATTTGGGGTGCGTCTTATGGTCTGGTGCATCTTATAGTCCGAAAAATACGGTATATAACAATTCTACACTTTCTACCATATTCAAATAATAACTTGTTTTCTTCCTACAGGAGAATATAAGGAAGCAAATTGACAGCATTACTAAAAGCAAGTAAGGGTTTCGTCGCAATATGTGCCAACTTGCCTCTTGGAACCTCCTGTCATGTCACACATTATGTATCATGTGTATGGATGATTTTTTTATATATATATATATATATATATATATATATATATATATATATATATATATATATATATATATATACACTCACCGGCCACTTTATTAGGTACACCATGCTAGTAACGGGTTGGACCCCCTTTTGCCTTCAGAACTGCCTCAATTCTTCGTGGCATAGATTCAACAAGGTGCTGGAAGCATTCCTCAGAGATTTTGGTCCATATTGACATGATGGCATCACACAGTTGCCGCAGATTTGTCGGCTGCACATCCCAAAGATGCTCCATACAAGGCAGGATGGATCCATGCTTTCATGTTGTTTACGCCAAATTCTGACCCTACCATCCGAATGTCGCAGCAGAAATCGAGACTCATCAGACCAAGCAACGTTTTTCCAATCTTCTACTGTCCAATTTCGATGAGCTTGTACAAATTGTAGCCTCAGTTTCCTGTTCTTAGCTGAAAGGAGTGGTACCCGGTGTGGTCTTCTGCTGCTGTAGCCCATCTGCCTCAAAGTTCGACGCACTGTGCATTCAGAGATGCTCTTAGGCCTACCTTGGTTGTAACGGGTGGCGATTTGAGTCACTGTTGCCTTTCTATCAGCTCGAACCAGTCTGCCCATTCTCCTCTGACCTCTGGCATCAACAAGGCATTTCCGCCCACAGAACTGCCGCTCACTGAATTTTTTTTCTTTTTCGGACCATTCTCTGTAAACCCTAGAGATGGTTGTGCGTGAAAATCCCAGTAGATCAGCAGTTTCTGAAATACTCAGACCAGCCCTTCTGGCACCAACAACCATGCCACGTTCAAAGGCACTCAAATCACCTTTCTTCCCCATACTGATGCTCGGTTTGAACTGCAGGAGATTGTCTTGACCATGTCTACATGCCTAAATGCACTGAGTTGCCGCCATGTGATTGGCTGATTAGAAATTAAGTGTTAACAAGAAGTTGGACAGGTGTACCTAATAAAGTGGCCAGTGAGTGTATATATATATATATATACATATTAGATAGATAGATAGATAGTTACATAGTTATTAAGGTTGAAGGAAGACTGTAAGTCCATCTAGTTCAACCCATAGCCTAACCTAACATGCCCTAACATGTTGATCCAGGGGAAGGCAAAAAAACCCCATGTGGCAAAGGGTAACTCCACCATGGGGAAAAAAATTCCTTCCCGACTCCACATACGGCAATCAGACTAGTTCCCTGGATCAACGCCTTATCAAGGAATCTAGTGTATATACCCTGTAACATTATACTTTTCCAGAAAGGTATCCAGTCCCCTCTTAAATTTAATTAATGAATCACTCATTACAACATCATACGGCAGAGAGTTCCATAGTCTCACTGCTCTTACAGTAAAGAATCCGCGTCTGTTATTATGCTTAAACCTTCTTTCCTCCAGACGTAGAGGATGCCCCCTTGTCCCTGTCTCAGGTCTATGATTAAAAAGATCATCAGAAAGGTCTTTGTACTGTCCCCTCATATATTTATACATTAACATAAGATCACCCCTTAGTCTTCGTTTTTCCAAACTAAATAGCCCCAAGTGTAATAACCTATCTTGGTATTGCAGACCCCTCAGTCCTCTAATAACCTTGGTCGCTCTTCTCTGCACCCGCTCCAGTTCAGCTATGTCTTTCTTATACACCGGAGACCAGAACTGTGCACAGTATTCTAAGTGTGGTCGAACTAGTGACCTGTATAGAGGTAAAATTATGTTCTCCTCATGAGCATCTATGCCTCTTTTAATACATCCCATTATTTTATTTGCCTTTGTAGCAGCTGCCTGACACTGGCCACTGAATATGAGTTTGTCATCCACCCATACACCCAGGTCTTTTTCATTGACGGTTTTGCCCAGAGTTTTAGAATTAAGCACATAGTTATACATCTTATTACTTCTACCCAAGTGCATGACCTTACATTTATCCCCATTAAAGCTCATTTGCCATTTATCAGCCCAAGCTTCTAGTTTACATAAATCATCCTGTAATATAAAATTGTCCTCCCCTGTATTGATTACCCTGCAGAGTTTAGTGTCATCTGCAAATATTGAAATTCTACTCTGAATGCCCCCTACAAGGTCATTAATAAATATGTTAAAAAGAAGAGGGCCCAATACTGACCCCTGTGGTACCCCACTGCTAACCGTGACCCAGTCCGAGTGTGCTCCATTAATAACCACCCTTTGTTTCCTATCCCTGAGCCAGCTCTCAACCCACTTACACATATTTTCCCCTATCCCCATTACTCTCATTTTATGTAACAACCTTTTGTGTGGCACCGTATCAAAAGCTTTGGAAAAGTCCATATATACTACGTCCACTGGGTTCCCTTGGTCCAGTCCGGAACTTACCTCTTCATAGAAGCTGATCAAATTAGTCTGACATGAACGGTCCCTAGTAAACCCGTGCTGATACTGGGTCATAAGGTTATTCCTCTTCAGATACTCCAGTATAGTATCCCTTAGAATGCCCTCCAGGATTTTACCCACAGTAGAGGTTAAACTTACTGGCCTATAATTACCGAGTTCAGTTTTTGCCCCTTTTTTGAATATTGGCACCACATTTGCTATACGCCAGTCCTGTGGTACAGACCCTGTTATTATGGAGTCTTTAAAGATTAAAAATAATGGTCTATCAATGACTGTACTTAGTTCCTGCAGTACTCGGGGGTGTATCCCATCCGGGCCCGGAGATTTGTCAATTTTAGTTATTTTTAGACGCCGCTGTACTTCCTGCTGGGTTAAGCAGGTGACATTTAATGGGGAATTATTATCACTAGTCATATTGGCTGCCATGGGATTTTCTTTTGTAAATACTGATGAAAAAAAGTCATTTAGCATATTGGCTTTTTCCTCATCCTCATCCACCATTTCACCCAGACTATTTTTAAGGGGGCCAACACTGTCATTTTTTAGTTTCTTACTATTTATATAGTTAAAGAATATTTTGGGATTATTTTTACTCTCTCTGGCAATGAGTCTCTCTGTCTCAATCTTTGCTGCCTTGATTTGGTTTTTACAGAATGTATTTAATTTTCTGTATTTATTTAATGCCTCCTCACTACCTACTTCCTTTAATTCTCTAAATGCTTTCTTTTTGTCCCTTATTGCGCCCCTTACAGCTCTATTTAGCCATATTGGTTTCCTCCTATTTCTAGTATGTTTATTCCCATACGGTATATACTGTGCACAGGTCCTATCCAGGATGCTAATAAATGTCTCCCATTTTCTTTGTGTATTTTTGTGTCTCAGGATATCGTCCCAGTTAATTGCACCAAGATCCTCTCTCATCCGTTGGAAATTTGCCCTCCTGAAGTTTAGTGTCCTTGTCACCCCCCTACTACCCATCTTATTAAAGGTTACATGAAAACTTATTATTTTGTGATCACTATTCCCCAAGTGACCCCCAACCCTTATATTTGATATGCGGTCTGGCCTGTTGGTTAATATTAGGTCTAGCAGTGCCCCCCTCCTTGTTGGGTCCTGAACCAGTTGTGAAAGGTAATTGTCTCTCATAGTTGTCAAAAACCGATTACCTTTGCTGGAACTGCAGGTTTCTGTTCCCCAATCTATTTCAGGGTAGTTGAAGTCCCCCATAATAATGACTTCTCCTTGAGTCGCAGCTTCATCTATTTGCTTTACGAGGATATTCTCCATTGATAGATAGATAGATAGATATTGCAGTGCTGCGGTAGCACCGTACGCAGTGAAAAAGCAGTGACCCACAAAGTTCAAGCACAAAACGTTCCTTTAATGTGTTACTTCACACAGCCCATTCCTTACAAGTGCATAGAATTCATGTTTAGTTCACATAAAAATTGCATTACATAATGCACGGCATCTTCCAAGTCACAGTCCCTACACACGCCGGACTTCTCTTTTGCCCAGTTTCCGTGGGGTGACTGCAGGTCGTGACCAAGTCTCTTACACACATAGCTTCATATGTTGCAGACACTACACACGCCAGTCCTCCTCTGACTAGTTCCCATGGGCTCAGACTGGCCCACAGGGTAACAGGGAAATACCCAAGTGGGCCCCTGTGTAGATCTGGGCCCCCAACCCCACTGTATGGGCAGTACTTGGCATAATTCACTTGATTCACTCTGTACAGAAAAAAGCAGCATCTCATCATTCATTAACCACGCTACCCAGTTTATTATTATACAGAGATATAGAGCAGGTTTTCCCTACATCTGTCTTGGACAATAACATGTCCAAGGCTAACATTTATTTTAATTATTAAGCTGCGTTGCAGCCACCGCTACGCCTGTGACTGCCATGCACACCTATGGACTTCACACGTCTCCATGCACAACCTGGGAAGAACAAACAGCGCCCCCTAGCTGTAACAGGGGTCACTGCCTCACTATATATATATATATACAGTATATATACAGATTGTGCCCGGTGTACATACTGTAGGCACACTATATGGATGCTTGAGTATATGTTCAGGATATTAATATATGGACTATTAATGTTACATTGATCATAAATGCCATTATTATGAATGCAATTAAACCAGAAAACTACTTTAAGTTTCACTGATTTGTGTTATGGCATGGACACAGAAATAAGGCATGTTCACACATCACCAAAAATGTAGAAATTTTTGTACAGAAAATCCACAGAGGAATATAGTACTGGCAAATTGGATGTGATTTCTCTAATCTCATCCACACTTACAGGTGCTTCTCACAAAATTAGAATATCATCAAAAAGTTAATTTATTTCAGTTCCGCAATACAAAAAGTGAAACTCATATATTATATAGTCACTACAAACAGAGTGATCTATTTCCAGTGTTTATTTCTGTTAATGTTGATGATTATGGCTTACAACCAATGAAAACCCAAAAGTCATTATCTCAGTAAATTTGAATACTTTATAACACCGGCTTGAAAATTTTTTTTTTAAACCAGGTATTGGTACTTTTGGAAAATTATTTTAAAATCCGAAATGTTGGCCTACTGAAATGTATGTTCAGTAAATGCACTCAATACTTGGTCGGGGCTACTTTTGCATCAATTGCTGCATCAATGAGATGTGGCATAGGTGTTATGGAAGCCTTGCTTTGATAGCAGCCTTCAGTTCGTCTGCATTGTTGGATCTTTGGATCTGGTGTCTCTCATCTTCCTCTTGACAATACCCCATAGATTCTCTATGGGGTTAAGGTCAGGCGAGTTTGATGGCCAATCAAGCACAGTGATAATGTTGTTTTTAAACCAGGTATTGGTACTTTTGGCAGTGTGGACAAGTGCCAAGTCCTGCTGGAGAATGAAATTTCAATCTCCAAAAAGCTTGTCGGCAGAGGGAAGCATTAAATGCTCTAAAATTTCCTGGTAGACTGCCGCGCTGACTTTGGTCTTGATAAACCACAGCAGACCTACGCCAGCAGATGACATGGCTCCCCAAACCATCACTGATTGAGGAAACTTGGATTGTGTGCCTCTCCACTCTTCCTCCAGACTCTGGGACCTTGGTTTCCAAATGAAATGCAAAATTTACTTTCATCTGAAAACAACACCTTGGACCACTGAGCAACAGTCCAGTTCATTTTCTTCTTAGCCCAGGTGAGGCACTTCTGGCGTTGTCTATTGCTCATGAGCGGCTTGACACAAGGAATGCGACACTTGTAGCCCATGTCCTGGATACGTCTGTGTGTGGTGGCTCTGGAAGCAATGACTCCAGCAACTGTCCACTCCTTGTGAGTCTCCTCCAATTTTTTTAATGGCCTTTTAATAACAATCCTTTCAAGGCTGCGATTATCCCGGTTGCTTGTGCACCTTTTTCTACCACACTCTTTCCTTCCTCTCAACTTGCCATTAATATGCTTGGATACAGCACTCTGTGAACATCCAGCTTCTTTAGCAATGACCTTTTGTGGCTTACCCTCCTTGTGGAGTGTGTCAATGACTGTTTTCTGGACATCTGTCAAGTCAGCAGTCTTCCCAGTGATTGTGGAACCTACTGAAATGGATTAAGCGACCTTTTTAAACGCTTAGGAAGCCTTTGCATGTGTTTTTTGTGAATTATTCTAATTTACTGAGATGACTTTTGGGTTTTCATCACATTAAAAGAAATAAACACTTGAAATAGATCACTCTGTTTCTAATGACTTTGTATTATACAGCTCTGGCAAAGCTGTGATTAAAAATCATGGTTATTCCACAAAATATTGATTTCTGAACTCTTCCTTTAGTATTTTTAGTACATTAGTATTTTTGTTACTTAATGATTATGAACTTGTTTTCTTTGCATTATTTGAGGTCTGAAAGCACTGTTTGTTTGTTTTTTTATTTTGACCATTTCTCCTTTTCAGAAAAAAACAAACAAAATGTATTGCTTGGAAATTCGGAGACATGTTGTGAAAAGTTTATAGAATAAATGAACAATTTACATTTTACTCAAAAACATACCTATAAACAGAAAAATCAGACAAACTGAACATTTTGCAGTGGTCTCTTAATTTTTGCCAGAACTGTATACGAGTTTTGCTTTTTGTATTGAAGAACTGAAATAAATTAACTTTTTGATGATATTCTAATTTTGTGAGAAGTACCTGTATATTTTCAATCTGGAAACTGAACAGTATTGAACTGATTTTTCTATCTGGAGAATGTCAATTTTGCCTGCGCATTTTGCCTACACATGAAATGCAGATTTTTGGTCATAAATGCACAATTAAATTGCAATACTGTGAAGTTTGTTGTGGTCATTCAGCTAAATCTGCAAAGGAGGAATTGAGAAAAAAAGAAAAGTAACAAAAGTAAAATAAGATACCCCTTTTGTTTTTTTCCTCCAGTCTTAGTACGGTATTTATCCCAGTCTGTCCTGTAAAGATCCATACGATTTTCTACTGATCTGCAGTTGCAAACTTCTCTGCTGATACTTGCAGATTTTCTGCTGAAATCTGTGATGTGTGTACTTACCCTTAGGGCTTATACAAGCCATCTGTCCTATGTATTCATTATACTGTCTCTGTCTTGTGAAACACTAAGTGAATAATGCTTTCATACATGCAGAGTTAAATGGAGCACGGATCTAATTTTGCTGGATTCCTTTCTTGGTAGGACTGCTGAAAATCATGTGTAATGTGCTGGTGGTCCTATCAAGGTGGGGATTGTATGGAGTATGTCAATCACATCCAGGGAGGCCTGATTAGAGGATCCTAGGCAAGACTAGTTTGGGGCAAATGATGTCCTGCTGCACTAGTCTTGTATCATGTGCATATGCTGAGCTGTAGACAAAAACTTACTTTTTAAAAGATAGCCGAGTAAGGCTACTTTCACACTAGCGTCGGGCTTGGCCCGTCGCGGTGCGTCGGGCCGAGGTTACCGACACTAGCGTTCTCTGCGCCGCACAATGGGGGCAGCGGATGCATTTTTCCAGCGCATCCGCTGCACCATTGCATGCGCGGTCGGAAAAAGCGGACCGTCGGGAGCAAAAAACGTTACATGTAACGTTTTTTGCTCCCGACGGTCCGCCACAACACGGCGCAACCGTCGCACGACGGTTGCGACGTGTGTCAATGCGTCGCAAATGCGTCGCTAATGTTAGTCAATGCAGAAAAAACGCATCCTGCAAGCACTTTTGCAGGATGCGTTTTTTTCTGCAAAACGACGCATTGCGACGTATTGCAGTTAACGCCAGTGTGAAAGTAGCCTTGGTATGCCTTTTAAAAAAAAAAACGTCACCACTTCTGTATTTATCACCCACTCCTGGTTTTGGCTTACAATTACTGACCAAATACTGAACGTGGCCTTAATGTGATTCTGTATTTGGATTTATTCTACAGTGCTAAACTTTTGGACAGGATAGACAAAAGGGAGCAATATAAAACTCAGCTACTGAAAATAATGGAGAAGGTGAGTCTCACATAAAACTCACCATATAAATAATTGAAATGGAGAAAACCTTAAATTGTTATTTTTTATTCACTTATTAACATCGGCAATAAAGACAAACTATTTGAGATACAGACTATTTATCTTGAGTATGTTACTCCTTTTAGGCTGGTTTGCATTTACGTGTTATTCTTTCTAGAAATATAATACGGTAATTTGACATCTTAACCTCTTGTGGTATATTCCTGAACAGCCCGACAATGTCAGCACGCATTAAACAGTAATGGTTAATGGAAATGACACAATGAATATTTTGGGAAAACATGCTCTAGAACTTTTATTTTATGGGGTTTATAAGTACCGTATACTAGATGGTGGCCCGATTCTAACGCATCGGGTATTCTAGAATATGCATGTCCGCATAGTATATTGCCCAGCGACGTAGTATATTGCACAGGCCACAAAGTATATTGCAGAACCCACGTAGTATATAGCACAGGCCACGGAGTATATTGCAGAACCCACGCAGTATATAGCACAGGCCACAGAGTATATTGCAGAACCCACGTAGTATGTAGCACAGCCCACAGAGTATATTGCCCAGCCACGTAGTATATAGCACAGGCCACGGAGTATATTGCACAGCCCACGGAGTATATTGCACAGCCACGTAGTATATACTCACCTTCCGTCCGCAGGTGTCACCGCCGCATGTGCTGCGCTGTTTCCTGTTGTCGCGGCCGTCATCAATGACTGCGGCCGTCATCACTGACCATGGTCCCGTCCGGCTTCACCTTCCTCACGGCGACTCCGCCTCCTTTGTAGTGCTTCTGGCTGGGCCTGTACGGAGTGGGCGGGGACTCACTCTGCATACTTCCTGGCCTCCCTTGCCCTTTTGTCTCCGCTCACTGGCTGGCCGCGACCCGCGGCCGCTAATTTAGTCCCCGGCTTTTGGCCGCGGTAGGCCCAACAGCGCCCATGGTCCCGTCAGGCTCCACCCTCCTCATGTTGACTCCGCCCCTTTGCAGCGCTTCTGGCCGGGCCTGTATGGAGAGGACGGGGACTCGCTCTGCATACTTCCTGGCCTCCCCTGCCCTTTTGTCTATGCCCACTTGCTGGCCACGACCAATGAATATCCGCAACAGACAGAAAGACAGACAGACAGACAGAAAGACGGAAGTGACCCTTAGACAATTATATAGTAGATACAAAAACACATGTACATGGAAAATGTGAGGTTTCTGTCAAGGTCAAGCTTCAGGAGCACACTGCTGCCCAGCCTTCCTGCTTGTCAGGGGACGGTGTGCTCCTGAAGATTGACAGTTCGGGCCAGTGGCATGTATTCACTTTATTTGATAGCTGTTAATATTTAAGCATAGTTGAGCCACTGGTCCGAACTGTGCTCTCCCATGCGGCTAACTGAGGATCCAATAATCCGGCCAGCGTCAGGGCATAGCACCCAAGCTGTAGAGCAAAGAACTTGCAAATGCTGAAATAACTGCAACTCCTGTTAGACTGCAAAGGTGGCTGGTAACCTAGGCAATGAGCAGTAACTAACAGAACTAAAAATCCCTCTGTCCTTGAAAATGGAGGGAATTTTCAAAAACAAATAAATTGCAAAGTTGCTTTTCTTTCACAAAGCCTTTGAAATTTTACTCATTTATCATATTCAAATAATTAAGTGAACAAAGAACAGTGTTGTGTCAGTATGATATTTTAGGACCTTTCACCAAATTTTTCATGTTGAACTGGGTACAGTAAGTAGTATAAGTAAGTATTTGGCACATAATAAGTTACATTTTCTTAAGTCCAAGTGACTGATCAGATTTCACTGGGGACAAGTACTCCTCCATATATGAGTTGCACAATCATAAGCAGGCGCCAACACAGCAGAAAATTAACATGCCCCTACAATAGTTTTGGTTTCTAATTTTGCAAGATGTAGAGATGCAGCTGTGATCTCCTGGTCTATCATGATGCATAATTAGAAAGTGCTGAGAGCACAGGTGGCTAGGACATTCTACATAAGGCTCTGACAGTTCTGCTGTGCAGCCCCCTCCTCACACTGCCTCTCTGGAGTTATGTCAGTAACAGTCAGTGTCGGGGAGGGGCAGTACAGCAGAGCTGACAGTGTTATGAGAGGACAGCTGATAGTAGGGTTTGTAATGTGACACAGCTTAACTCAGCTATGCTGCCCTTCTCCCCATAGTGACCTTATCTAATTGGTGTGAGCCATCTGTGCCTCTAATCTCCAAGCACATGCAGGAGGTTAGACAGGTATATCAGAGCTGTATCTTACATCTCACACACTGAGAAACCTAAGCTATTGTGGGTGGCGTGTTCTTTTTCTGCTGTATTGCTGCCTGCTTGTGATTGATAAGCCTCATACAGAGACATGTACACCCCCTCCAGTGAAAACTTTGTGATAACATTCACATGAACTTAAATATTTTTAAGTTAATTCAGTGCCTTGAAAAAGTATTCATACCTCATGAAGTTTTCCAGTTTTCCAGTATAGGTTCTGCAGAGCCATCTGACAACTGCAAACCACAGAGGTGACTTCAATTGCAATACAACTTTAAATGGGGAACAGATCCACTTCTGTTAAACTTAGGGCAATGCCCCAGCAAATTTAATTACACTTGCATCTAGTAATATTGATATGTTCTAACAAATTTTAGAGTCACGTAAGCTGGATCCTGAGATCAAAGTTAACTTATTTTTTTTTCCAAAGATGAACTTTCCTGTGGACAAGTGATAAATATCTGACAACTAGGACTCCATCTAATCACTAGAACATGGGTCCTGGGCCCCTGATCCTTTTCATTCAATGACAGTAGGAATGTGAGTTGAGCTGTGTTTGAGCTTCTGCTGCTCTATTTATTGTCTATGGGACTGACTTAACTCCTTCACGCCATGGCCATTTTCCAGTTGTTCATTTTGGATTTTTCCTCCCATTCTTCCAAGAGTCATAACCTTTTTAGATTTCTGCCAATATAGCCATACGAAGGCTTTGTTTTTCATGATATGAGCTGTAATTTTGAGTGGCATCATTGATTTTACCATATAGTGCACTGGAAAATGGGAAAAAAAATTCCAAGTGCTGTGAAATGGCAAAATCCACAATTGTTTTTTATTTACCGTCTTCACTACATGGTAAAACTGACCTGCCATTATGATTCTCCAGGTCAGTATGAGTACACAGCAGGGCCGGACTGGCCATATGGCAATTCTGGCTAATGCCAGAAAGGCCTGTGTGGTTGTGGGCTGCCTTGTCTGCAATGTTGTTAACAGAATCGGTGTTCTCAAGAACATACTGTTAAGAGTTGTGACGGAGCACAAAGTCGCTGACTCAGTCACTTACCCCACCAGGCCACCGGTATCATTAGAAATATTGGTCTTGTAGGGTAATATTAGTAACTAGATGGTGGCCCGATTCTAAAGCATCGGGTATTCTAGAATATGTATGTAGTTTATTTATGAAGTTTTCAGAATGATGCAATTTATACACAGGATTCGGCTGGCCGGGCGTGACCAATTAGCGAAGCGTGGTTCAAATTCCGCGCCAATTCGCGGCCGGACTGCACCTGTTGCTGATCGGTCATGCCTGGCTGCGAATAATCAGTGACGCCTGGGCCTGCTCCAGGTTTTTAAGGGCTCCGGGCGAAAGAGTCTCAGTGGGCCCCCGTCTTTAACACATACCACGATTAATGATGCACAGATACAGCAGAGAAATATAGCACAGCCAAGTAGCATACAGCCCACGTAGAATATAGCACAGCCCACGTAGTATATAACACAGCCCACGTAGTATAACAGCCCACGTAGTATATAGCACAGCCCACGTAGTATATTGCCCAGCCACATAGTATATAGCACAGCCCCCGTAGTATATTGCCCAGCCACGTAATATATTGCACAGCCACGTAATATATAGCACAGCCACGTAGTACCATATTTTTCGGACTATAAGACGCACCGGACCATAAGACGCACCCCATATTTGGGGTGAAAATTGCAGAAAAAAAGATTTTTTTAATAAGATGGGGGTCCGTCTTATTGTCCGAATTTACAGTATCTTACCTGACGGCTGGCGGTGGCAGAGCAGGGTCAAAGGAGGCATGGTGTTGGCAGAGGTGGGGTGATGCGGTACGGCGTGCACCTGAGCAGGGTCCCTTCCTGCTTAGGTGGGCGACACCACGGCCTGGTGTCCATGGGAGGGTTGCAGCAGTGGTTACCTGCAGAGGTGCGGCGGCGGCAGAGGTGCGGGGATGAGGAGGCGCAGTGAGCGGGGTCCCTTTCACCGGTGAGATGATGCAGCAGCCCGGCGTGAACAGGGTCCCTTTCACCGGTGAGGTGCGGCGGCAGAGGTGCGGGGGATGAGGAGGCGCAGTGAGCGGGGTCCCTTTCATCCGTGAGATGATGCAGCAGCCCGGTAAGCAGCAGAGCCGGGTGAATCATGTTGTTATCTTCCTGAAGCCGCACGTGCGCAGATGGAGTGCTCTGCTTCCCGGGGCTTCAGGAAAATGGCCTTGGGAGGCCGAGCGTGCACAGATGGAGATTGCGGCGGCCATTTTCCTGAAGCCGAGATATAAATCTGCGAACTCCGCGATCACCATCTGCGCATGCGCGGCATCCCACGGCCATTTTCCTGAAGCCCCGGGAAGCAAAGCACTCCATCTGCGCACACGCGGCCTCAGGAAGATGGCCGCCACCACCGATAACAACATGATTCACCCGGCTCTGCTGCTTACCGGTCTGCTGTATCATCTCACCGGTGAAAGGGACCCCGCTCACTGCGCCTCCTCATCCCCACCCCGCACCTCTGCCGCCGCCACCACTGTGGGTAAGCCTGCATTACGACTATTAGACACCCCCCCTATTTTCCCCCCTTTTTTGGGAGGGAAAAAGTGCATCTTGTAGTCCGAAAAATACGGTATATAGCACAGAGACGTAGTATATAACACAGCCCATGCAGTATATAACACAGGCCACGCAGTATAGAGCACAGCGATGTAGTATATTGCCCAGCCACATATTATATACCACAGCCACGTAGTACCGTGTTTCCCCGAAAGTAAGACAGTGTCCTACATTCTTTTACCACTCAAAAGTCCCACTATGTCTTACTTTCGGGGTATGTCTTATATTGGAATATTGCGCCGTATATTGCGATTGTGCCGTAAGTAGTGTTGAGCGATATCTTCCGATACTCAAAGGTATCGGTATCGGATGGTATCGGCCGATATCCAAAAAGTATCGGATATCGCCGATACCGATACCAATGCAAGTCAATGGGACACAAGTATCGGAAGGTATCCAGGATGGTTCCCAGGGTCTGAAGGAGAGGAAACTCTCCTTCAGGCCCTGGGATCCATATTCATGTAAAAAATAAAGAATTAAAATAAAAAATATGGATATACTCACCCCTCCGGCGGCCCCTGGACCTCCCTCTTGTTGCCTTTCCACAGCACAGGTTATGAGGAAGCTGCAGATTCTAGTGGGGAGCCTGAAGGACCTGTGATGATGTCAAGAAGAGGGAGGGCTCTGAGCTGCCATGTGACGCTCCAGCCCGCCCACTTCTTACATCATCACAGGTCCTGTGTGTGCACAACACTCGGTGTCCAAGCATGGCAGGCAGGTATGCAGCGATCTCCTGGCCCCTGCTGGTGCTGCCTCCTCCCCAGGACACACAAATCTCCCCAGCAGTTGCAGGAATCAGCGCTGAGGAAACCATGTGTGTCCCTGCTTAAGTGCAGCATTCATTTGCTGCTCCCTGCTCACCTGATCGGTGGGCGGGGAGCCGCTAATGAATATTCACTGCACTTAATCATTGGGACCACGTGGTTTCCCAGCTCTGATTCCGGGCAGCGGAAAAATACGGTAATGCAGCAAAAGGTACCGGTACTATGGTGTTATGATCCTAGTGGCTGAGGATCGCAAAACGGACTAGCTAAGTTAATGAACATAGACACGAGCTCTAGGGAGGTGGTAACTGGACTGACCGCAAACCTGATCCTAACCAAACACACTAAAGGTAGCCGGTGAACGTGCCTAAAATCCTGGATGTCTCGACGCAGCCTGAGAAACTAACTACTCCTAGAGGGAAAGTAAGACCTCGCTTGCCTCAGAGAAATCACCCCAAAGATATAGGAAGCCCCCAACAAATAATAACGGTGAGGTAAGGGGAAAATACAAACGTAGAAATGAAAACAGATTCAGCAAATGAGGCCCGCTAATACTAGATAGCAGAAGACAGATAGGGAACTGTGCGGTCAGTAAAAAACTCTATGCAAAATATCCACGCTGAGAATACAAGAACCCCCACACCAACTAACGGTGTGAGGGGAGAAACTCAGCCCCCTAGAGCTACCAGCAAGCAAGGAAATCACATATTAGCAAGCTGGACAAGAAACAAAAATAAACCAAGAAACATATGAACACTGATGATCAAAAAATGAACAAAGAAAAACTTAGCTTCTCTTGAAGAGACTGATAACGAAGGAATGCAGGAGAGCTCCAAAATAGCACTGAAGACATTGACAGCAGGCAACCACTGAAAGTCCAGGTGAGCTAAATAGGAAACCAACTACCAGATAACGAGACAGCTGATCCCAGCCACAACCTGCAGAAAAACACAAAGAGCCACCAGAGGGAGCCCAAAGACAGCACTCACACAGTACCACTTGTGACCACCAGAGGGGGCCCAAAAATAGAGTTCACAACACTATGGCTTATATTTTTCCAACGTACAGTTTACTATGTCTTACTTTTGGGGTGCGTCTTACCATTAGCCGACCCCGCTAAAACCCCCACTACGTCTTACTATCGGGGGTGTCTTACTATCGGGGAAACACGGTATATAGCACAGAGACGTAGTATAGTATATAACACAGCCCATGCAGTATATAACACAGCGGATGCAGTATATAACACAGCCCATGTAGTATATTGCCCAGCCACGTAATATATTGCCCAGCCATGTAATATATTGCACAGCCACGTAATATATTGCACAGCTTCGTAGTATATAGCACAGCCACGTAGTATATAACACAGCCCATGCAGCATCTAACACAGCCCACGTAGTACATAGCAATGTGGGCACCATATCCTTGTAAAAAAAAGAATTAAAATAAAAAATAGTTATATGCTCACCTTCCGTCGGCCCTCGGATCCAGGCGAGGCGTTTAGCGATGTGACGCTCCAGTTCCAAGAATGCATTGCGGTCTTGCGAGATGATGACGTAGCGGTCCCGCGAGACCGCTACGTCATCATCTCGCGAGGCGGCAATGCATGGACCAGAGCATCGCGAGGAGCAGCGGGAAAGGCAGCGGAAGGTGAGAATATAATGATTTTTTAATTTGTTTATTATTTTTAACATTAGATCTTTTTACTATTGATGCTGCATAGGCAGCATCAATAGTAAAAAGTTGGTCACACAGGGTTAATAGCAGCGTTAATGGACTGCGTTACACCGTGGCATAACACGGTGTAACGCAGCCATTAACCCTGTGTGAGCGCTGACTGGAGGGGGCACTGACAGAGAGTAGGAAGGGGCGAATTCGCGGCCGGACTGTGCCCATCGCTGATTGGTCGCGACGTGGGATTTCCGTGACAGACCGACAAACAGACAGAAGTGCCCCTTAGACGATTATATATAGATATATCCCATCTAGTGCTTAGGGACGGGGACAGTATGGGTCTGTGTGATTTCAAATGCCAAGGTTGAATTTCAGCCCCAGTCCGTACCTGGTACACAGGTACCAAACATGTACAGTTGTGCTCAAACGTTTACATACCCTGGCAGAATTTTTGCTTTCTTGGCCTTTTTTCAGAGAATATGAATGAAAACACCAACACTTTTTCTCCACTCATGGTTAGTGGTTGGGTGAAGCCATTTATTGTCAAACTACTGTTCTTTTCTCTTTTTAAATCATAATGGCAACCCAAAACATTCAAATGACCCTGATCAAAAGTTCACATACGTTGGTGATTTTGGCCTGGTAAACATGCACAGAAGTTGACACAAATGGATTTGAATTGCTACTAAAGGTAACATCCTCACCTGTGACCTGTTTGATTGTAATCAGTGTCTGCATAAAAGCTGAGCGAGTTTCTGGGATGCAGACAGACTCTTGCATCTTTCATCCAGCCACTGATGTTTCTGGAATGTTAGTCATGGGGAAAGCATAAAAATTGTCAACAGATCGACGGGAAAAGGTAGTTGAAGTGTATAAAACAGAAAAGGGATACAAAAAGATATCCAAGGAATTGATAATACCAGTCAGCAGCGCTCAAACTGTGATTAACAAATGGAAAATCAGGGGCTCTGTAAAAACAAAACCACGGTCAGGTAGACCAACAAAAACTTTTGTCCACAACTGCCAGGAAATTTGTTCAGGATGTAAAGAAAAACCCACAAATAACATCTGCTGAAATACTGGACTCTCCTACTGTAAAGCACGGAAGTGGATCGCTGGTGTTTTGGGGATGTGTGAGCTACAAAGGCACAGGAAACTTGGTCAAAGTGGAAGGAAGGATGAATACAGCACGTTATCAGCAAATCCTTGAGGCAAATTTGCAATCTTCAGCCCGGAAGCTGCACATGCGAAGTACTTGGACGTTCCAACATGATAACGATCCAAAACACAAGACCAAGTCAACCTGTCATTGGCTACAGCAGAACAAAGTGAAGGTTCTGGAGTAGCCATCTCAGTCTACTGACCTCAATATCATTGAGCCACTCTGGGGAGATCTCAAGAGTGAAGTTCATGCTAGACAGCCCAGGAATTTACAGGGACTGGAGGCTTTTTGCCAAGAAGAGTGGGCAGCTTTACCATCTGAGAAAATAAAGAACCTCATCCACAACTACCACAAAAGACTTCAAGCTGTCATTGATTTTAGAGGGGGCAATACACGGTATTAAGAAATGGGGTATGTAAACTTTTGATCAGGGTCATTTGGATGTTTGGGTTGTCATTATGATTTAAAAAGAGAAAACACAGTAATTTGACAATAAATGGCTTCACACAACCGTTAACCATGAGTGGGTGGAGAAAAAGGTTTGATGTTATCATTCATAGTCTCTGAAAAAAGGCCAAGAAAGCAAAAATTCTGCCGGGGTATGTAAACTTTTGAGCACAACTGTATACTTTATTTTTTATTTAAGTGTTGAAAAAAAATTGTGAAATTTGTATGAAAAAAAAGTTTATACATTTGTCATCATTGTTTTTAAATTTTTCAGGATCTAGGACTGTGCGATGGCTTATTTTTTGCTCTGAGCTCAAGTTTTCATTGATACCAGTTTGTGGTAGATACAATATTTTGATTGCCCCTTACTGCATTTTAGTGCAATGTTACACCAACCAAAAACACCGGATTACTCACCGGTAATGCTCTTTTATAGAGCCACGACAGCACCCACTTGAGAGAGGGGATCCGCCCCTAGGAACAGGAAACCCTATGGAGAGATAAAAGGGGCGGTCCCCCTCGCTCCCACAGTTGGGTTACAGAGATTGCGAGGAACCGCCCACCAGAATTAGTAGGCAATTTGATTTCATCATTTATCATTAGTTAACTTAAGTATGGCTAACTACAAGAACCAAAAACACCCTTAATTGTGCATCTATAAAAATAACTCATTAGGGTGGGAAGTAAAGGGGTGCTGTCGTGGCTCTATAAAAGAGCATTACCGGTGAGTAATCCGGTGTTTTCTCTTCGCCACGACAGCACCCACTTGAGAGACTTTCAGAGATAGTCATTTGGGAGGGATCACAGTGTTAAGAACTGATCTACCAAAGGACAGGTCAGATGAAGAAGATAAATCCAATCTATAGTGATTATAGAAGGTAGTAGGAGAAGCCCAGGTTGCGGCCTTACATATTAGTTCTATTGGAACTTCCGCTCGCTCGGCCCAGGATGATGCTATCGCCCGAGTGGAATGTGCTTTTACAGTCTCAGGCGGGTTCTCCCCTTTGGATGAATAGGCCAGACATATTGCATCCCGAATCCACCGAGATAAAGTACCCTTCGTGATTCCATCTCCTTTCCTATGGCCCTGGAAGGAAATAAAGAGAGCCCTGCTCTTCCTCCAGGCGCTAGTTCTATCTAAATAGGCCAATATGGCTCTCCTCACATCTAATGTGTGGTATTTTTGTTCTTCCTGATTCGTAGGGTTATCATAGAAGGAAAGAAGAAAAATTTATTGTGATCTATGAAATTTAGTGCATACTTTGGGTAAGTAGGAAGGGTCTGTTTTTAGGACAATTCTATCTGGAAATATAGACATAAACGGTGGATCTATCGATAATGCCTGTATGTCACTCACTCTTCTAGCTGATACTAACGCGACAAGAAGAGCCGTCTTGATGGAGACATGTTTTATGTGAGCTGAATGTAGTGGCTCAAAGGGGTGGTCTGTCAGAGCTTCAAGGACTAAATTAACATCCCAAGGTGGTACATGGGGAATTTGAACTGTCTCTGACCTTTGGCAAGCTGCGATAAACCTGGCTACCCACCTGTCACCTGCAATATCGTGACCATATAAAGCACCAAGCGCAGAAATATGCACTCTTAAGGTACTGACTGCCAGACCCAAATCGCGCCCTTTTTGAAGAAATTCCAGAATCATAGGGATATGAATTTCGTTTGATAGTGCTGTTGGGTAGAGGTTTAAAAATTTTTTCCACACTCTCACATAAATAGATGTGGTGGATTTTTTCCTACTTAGTAGCAGAGTGTCGATTACTTTGTTAGAAAACCCTCTCATTTTTAGCAGCTGCCTCTCAAATGCCAGGCTGTCAACCGCAGACCCTTCACCTGAGGGTGGTTGAAGGGGCCCTGGAAGAGAAGATCCTGATCCTCCGGAAGGATCCAATGGGTCTGAGATCGACATGGCTCTCAGCCAGGAAAACCATGGCCTCTTGGGCCAAAACGGAGCTATTAAGATCACGTTTGCTCTGTCCTCCCTTATCTTCCTGATCACAGTTGGAAGAAGTATTAATGGGGGAAAGGCATATGCTTTCTGGAATGTCCATGGGACTTGCAGAGCATCGAAGATATCTGGATTGTCGCATCGGAACAAAGAAGCGAACCTTTTGACTTGTCTGTTTTGTCTCGTCGCGAAAAGGTCTATCTCGGGAGTGCCCCATTTTTTGATTATCATTAAAAAGATACGACGGCTGAGAACCCACTCTCCTTGGCGGAGAGTGTGGCGGCTGAGGAAATCCGCTTTTGGATTGTCGACTCCTCTTACATGCAGTGCTGATAAGGATAGGAGGTGCTCCTCTGCTATGGATAGAATGTCACCGGCTATAGACATGAGAGGTTCTGATCTTGTTCCCCCTTGGTGGTTTATGTATGCCACCGCTGTCATGTTGTCTGAGAAGATTCTTGTATGCGTTCCGTGTAACTGCGGAAGAAATTTACATATGGCATGATAGATAGCCTTCAGTTCTTTTTTATTAGAAGAATCGTTCGATTCTCTAAGAGACCACAGACCTTGAACTATTTGATCTCCTAAGTGTGCTCCCCAACCACTAGGACTGGCATCGGTAAAGATTGTTTTTGAAGGTTTAACCACCCAGGGAACCCCACTAGTAAAATGACTCTGGTCTAACCACCAGGTAAGAGAATTTAACACGTCTGATGGTAAAGATAACCGACTATCTAATTGGCCTTGTAACCTCTCTTCTTCCTGTAGAATTTGATACTGTAATTTTCTACTATGGAATTGAGCCCATGGGACAGCCGGGATACACGATGTGAAAGAACCAAGAAGGGACATCCCTTCTCTTAGAGAAATTAGGGGGTTATTAATCACCGATTGTACCTTGTTTATAATTGTTAATTGCTTAGAGTCAGGAAGAAAGCACCTTTGATTTGTAGAATCTAGAATAAGCCCTAGGAATGTTTGTCGAGTTGTGGGGGACAATTTGGATTTTTCCCAGTTTACTAACCACCCCAATTCCTGCAGGGATGAAATTGTATCCAGTAAACGTTGATGGCATTGGGAAAAGGAGTTGCCCACTATCAAAAGGTCATCTAAATATGGTATTACCAGTGTGTCTTTTAATCTTAAATATGACATTACTTCTGACATTAATTTTGTGAAGACTCTCGGAGCTATCGACAGTCCAAAGGGCATTGCTGTATATTGATAATGCCTTACTTGACCTTCCATCATAACTGCCACCCGTAGATATTGCTGATGTTCGATGAAAATTGGTAGATGGTAATACGCATCTTTAAGGTCAAGTACTGCCATAAAGCAATGGGGAAACAGAAGCTTTATAGTTGATCGTATAGACTCCATTTTAAAGGTTTGGTTTTTTAAGAAGACGTTTAGTCTTTTCAGGTTAATTATTGTTCTGAACGATCCGTCTGGTTTCGGAATCAAAAATAAAGGGGAATAAAAACCCCTTCCTCTTTGATGAAAAGGGACTTCCACTAGTACCCCTTTGGACAGGAGATTTATAATTTCCTGTTCTAAGGCCTCTTGTTGTGATTGAGACCTTAAGGAAGTCAATAAGAATGAGTCCGGAGGGACTCGGGAAAATTTTAATTTTAGACCCGTACATATAAGGCTAATTGCCCATGGATTGGAAGTCATTGTCAGCCATTGTGAAGAGAAGAAAGACAACCTACCACCAACGGGTAGATCTGTCTTAACGGGGTTTATCCTCAGGTTTGAATGGACGTTTTCCGAAAAAAGGCTCCTTTCTGTTTAAAGTCTTTATTAGCCCAGCGGTCTTGGTTTTTATAGTCTTTTCTCCTATTAAACATGGGCTTTCGGAACGCTCTCCTGTAGGATGGAAGATAAGTATTATTGGGGAACCCCTTCTTCCTCTCACCCGCTTTAGTTAGTATTTCGTCTAACTTAGTACCAAATAGGTACTCACCCTGGCATGGAAGACCACATAATTTAGACTTCGTTTGGGGATCTCCTTTCCACCCCTTTAGCCATAAGGCTCGACGAGCCGCGTTAGACAGACCTGCTGATTTGGCAGCCAGCCGTATGGAATCAGCCGAGGAATCCGCCAAAAAGGCTGTAGCTCCTCTGATTAATGGTATGGAAGAGATCAGTTTATCCCGGGAAAGGCCACTTTTTAATCCTTCTTCTAAATCATTCAACCAGACTAACATGGACCTGGCAGTGCATGTGGCTGATATAGCCGGCCTGAAAGCTCCTGTACAGGATTCCCATGCTCTTTTTAAGAGGGTATCAGCTTTCCGGTCCAGCGGGTCTTGCAAAGAGCCGGAATCTTCAACCGGTAGTAGGGATTTCCTAGAAGTGGAAGCCACTGCAGCATCTACCTTAGGGGCTTTTAACCATATAGAGAAATCTTCGTCATTAAAGGGATAGCGTCTTTTTGATGAAGACGGCAATCCTCTTTGTCCCTGGTTTTCCCACTCCTTTTTTACTAAATTTTTAATTGCTGGAATTACAGGGAAAGAAGTTTTTTTCCTTTCTGACAGGCCTGCAAACATGACGTCCTGTGGTGTTTTAGGGATTTTCGTATCCTCAATGCCCATGGTGTTACAAACTGATTTAACTAAATTGTCGATACTGTCTGTGGGAAAGCATGTATCCCGCTCATCATCTGAGGAAATAATCCTTGGGGAACCATCCGAATCTTTATCTTCAATATCAGAAGACTGCTCAGACCTGGGGGAAGTATATTTTTTCCTACTCTCGGGAATTTTCTCCGAGCTTCGGAAGGCCTGTAATTCTTCCCGAATCATACTCCTTATATCTTCCGACCTTACTGAAGACTCCTCACGTAAGGTGGATTCGATGCAAGACTGGCACAGCTTTTTTAAATAACTATCCGGGAGTGGCTGAGAACATAAAGCACATTGCCTGTGTTTGGTTTTCCCTGTTCTTTTTGCCTAAGGAATGTAGACAAAGAGGGGGAGTATAATCAGCCTAAGAAGGTACACACACACACTCAGTGAAGTTGTTGTTACAATACCGGCTGATGAGGAGGAGACGGAGGCACAGATGGCGACCGGCCTGATTTCTTATCTCTGGCGCTTTTAGAAGACGAAGATCTGCGACTGCTGCTTGTCCGGCTACCAGGTGTAATAGCGGTGACTTCGGATGAAGCCATCGCTGGGTCCTGGGGAGATGCCATGATGGACGCCGGAGGATCAGTGCCGGCGTCCTTTTCTAATGGGGGCCGCCATCTTCTTCCTGCCGCACCCGGAAGTGACCGCTACATCCGGGTCGCGGCCATTCTGTATGCGCCTGCGCCCCCACCAGCATCAGCGCAGGCGCCGTCCTCCTCCTGATTCACCCCGGAAGTTGCGATACTGCTTCCGGGGGATAGCACACCGGACCCACGCTGCCTGCGCACCATGAGAGATGGCGCCGCAGGATCTCCTTACCCCAGCGATTTGGTCCTTGCAGGTCCGCTGGGTGGATCTCCGTGAGCCAGGCGACTCCCCGGACCCGGCCTCACGGTACCTGCCAGCAGAGGGGGGAAGCTGCCATAGGACCCCCGACGCTGCTTCCAGCTTCTGGAGCCCTTGCCGTCCCATAAAGGTAAACTGCGCAAGCGGCATCCAGGCTGGGCATCCTCTTCTCTCCAAGCGTTTCCCGTAGGAACAGGAAACCAACTGTGGGAGCGAGGGGGACCGCCCCTTTTATCTCTCCATAGGGTTTCCTGTTCCTAGGGGCGGATCCCCTCTCTCAAGTGGGTGCTGTCGTGGCGGAGAAAAATATAATTCTGACATTTTGATTTTTTTGTTGCGCCATTTACAAATCCGATTAACCAATTGGTTTTTTTTATTTTTATTTTCAATGGGGCAAAACAGGGTGATTTGAACGTTTGTGTTTTTTTTAACTTTTTTCATATTGTCAAGTTTTTTTCCCATTGTTTACCTTATTTAATAGTCCCCTTAGGAGACTTGAAACTGCAATCATTCGAACGCCTGCACTATGCATGGCAGTGCTAAAACACGGTTATGTATAGCAGAAATTACGATCATCTATGAACGCCAGCCACGAGCCAGCGTTCACAGAAGTATCATAATGACACGCACGGGGGTCTTTTGCAGATCCCCCACTATCATGACAGGCTATTGGCGCCCCGTGATCATGTGACAGGGGCGCCGATGGGTGGCCAGAATGATGAGCTTCCAGCTTGCAAGTGTTATACAGTATCCCGCTGTCAGAGATTGACAACTAAATTTAACTGGTTAGGCCTCTTTCACACTACAGTTTTTTGGCGTCAGTCTAAAACCGCCAGTTTCCTCAAATAATGGATCCGTCATTTTTTTTTGGCGGATCCGTTATTTTCCCATAGACTTGCATTGGCGACGGATTGTGACGGATGGTCGTCAGTTCCATCCGTCATGCGACGGATCCGTCGAAATTTGGCGGACGTTGTCTAGACATAGACGGACATTGAAACGTTTTTTGTCAACGTCGAAATGACGGTTCGCGGTGGATCCGTCGCGTCCGTCATTCCATAGAATGGCCGCCTATGGGCGACGGATCCGTCACGACCGTCATTTCCGCAGATCCGTCACCCCAATCCGTTTTTTCAATTGCGCATGCTCCAAAAAGTAGATACTTTTCCCAGACAACCCCCAAGTAACGGATCCGTCAAAAAAACGGATCCGTTGGAACCGTTTTCTCAACAATTGTGACGGATCCGTCACTATGTCGGAAGTGACTGACGCCAAACAACTGAAGTGTGAAAGAAGCCTTAACAGGCGCTGGTGAAGCTCTGATCTTCCTGAGGCTGTTAAAGGCACATGACAGCTGATTAAATCAGCTGTCAATTGCGGGGATACAGGCCCAGCATCGAAGCCCGCATCACAGTCAGGGACACAACATAAGATTTAAACATATGTCATATGTCGTGAAGGGGTTAAACAGCCGAGCTCTGTACTCAGCTGTCTCTGTCAGTCCCTTAGACTTTGAATGCAGTTGCACCATCTTTGCTTGGGTACCATTCCATTTATTTTCCTCCTCTCTCTATTTGGTCAGTGAGTTGTAATGGACATTAGGGATCCCTGCTTTATTTATTGGTGGGGTGCCCCATGGAGTCCTCTTCAATCAGGCATCCTGTGCATAAGGGATAAATGTTCATCTTGGAAAAAAAAATTATTAACCGCCTACTCCAGTAAAAATGTGAAAATTTAGATGAGACTGGAGTAAACCCCAGTGCTCTCTTTCTAACTCGTACAGGGATTAAGAAAGTTGAAATCTGATGAGGTGTTCAGTGTAGCCTTCCATTGAGGGGTATATGCAAATGATCAGTAAATGCGGCGGTTGGACACTGTGTCCATGTGCCCGGATGCGGTCAGATCCCCTGTGACCGTGATCGTTACACCCTCGGTGCCAAATAACTACCTGTATCTTAGCTTTTGAACCTCCCTCATTGTAAAGGTAAGTGGATCCCTGCAGTTTACTGCACATGTATATTTTTATTATTTGAGTGGTGTAATATTGTAGTAGGAACAACATCATAACTGGAATTAGGATTTAAAGTGTAAAGTCTATTCCAGTACATGCAGTAATACTCACAATATATATGGCAGCATTACTGCTTTCTGTGAATAGTGATCATATTAATTAGAATCATTTACTTAAAGCACAAATAAAAAGTAATTCCTCTTCTAGTAATTTTTATTGATTATTTGACAATGTCTAGAACTGGCGAAAGAATGACCTACGACTTTCACAAATGAGGAAGGAAAGGTCACAGGAACTTAAACCAATAAAGGTAAGATTAAAAAAAAAAAAACTATTAAAAACTCCCTTCAATCTGTCCCTTAATTATTATTAACCTGTCCAATATGCAATATGTTTTTAAAAAGTAAGTTATGTTACTGTGGAGACAAATAGTTCCGAGTTGAAAGTGTGAACACAGAAGAATAGTGCATTTTAATCAAAACTTTGCAAAGTACCTTAATATTTTATATTATATGCATTAGGGGAATACAAAAAAAGGAATCACAAAGGGGTTTTGGCCAGAGTTAATATCAACTTATATACCGCCATGTGCATATATAATGTGTTTTCTTTTTTTTTAGGAAAAGAAAAAGACAGTTTCAGAAAAGTTTGATGATTCAGAAGATGAAAGCAACTTGCATTCATCTATCCATTCTAGTACAATAAACCATAGCAAAAAAACAATTTCAGAGTCATCTGAAATCCAACCAACTTCCTTGACTGTGACAAGTCCCAAGGATTTATCACTAACACCTGACCTGCAACTAGCAAGAGAAAAGTTTGGTGATCTATCAGATGTAGCCAGCCCCATTCTAGATACATATTTGAGTACATATGTTACTAATGAGGAAACAACTTCTGGATTACATACATCAAAAAGCAACACTATTTCATCAACCATGGCTACTTCTGAAGAGACAATGATGAAATCTGAGCTCCCAGTATGTGACCTGCAACATTTTAGAGCCAACTATTCCACAATGTTTCAAAATATATTTGAAGCCCAAAGTGACTACTTATCATCTGTTTCTGAAGATCTCATAGAAATAGCCTTTGGAAGGTTAACTTCTGCAGCATCGGGGCACCATATTGGATTTACACCGGTTCAAACAGTGCCTAAAGAAACATTACATGATATCAGAGGGAAATCACCATGCAGATATTTAATCTCTAGACTTGAAGTAATTTCAGCTGCGAGTGAAATTGCAGAAAATGCTTTAAGCAAATGGCATGAAACTGCTGTGCAAACATTTAGCTTCCAATATGATGACACATTTGAGGAAAGAAGTTCATTCAAAAAGTTGTACAAGGTTTTTTCTTGTGTGAATAGTCAGGAGGAAATGTACAAGGCAACACTTCCTGTAGCCACAGCATCCATATTGGAAAGTAGTGAAGAAATTGCAAAAATTGTGCTTGGGCATCTAGAAACATTTTCTAGATCAAGGTTCAAGGTGCCTTTTAAGCAAAATTCAGACTCTGCAGAAGTTGATTCATTGAAACATACACCTTCAAGATCTGATGATAATCGATTAGAAGCAAGACTATTATGTGACACATCCACACCAATTGAACAATGTCAGATTCTTCTGAAAAAAGAACTAGAAAATCTGGCAACAAGTATAGACAATCCTGGACATAAAGTTTATGTGACAATTCAAGAACTTATTAAAACAGTGCTTAATTTGATTACTGCAGACATTGATTATGACAGAAGGCAAGAAATTAGAAAGAAAGTTGTTATTTCTGATGAGGAAAAGTTCCTGTTGTACAAATATCTTGGAAAAAACTACACACCAACTAAAAAGGAGCCTCTGAGAAGTTACTCCAGAACCCTGCTGTTAGCTACGTCTCAAGAGTCACATGTTAGCCGAAAATACTTAATAAGTCCAGAATCAGAACACCAGGCCTTTAGGCATGTAATTGAAGAAGTCAACGTACCAGGGATGGCCAGCTGCTTGGAAGAGGATAAACATGATAGCAGAAAACTTGGCTGGCGAAAAGTGGACCCTGATAGACAATGCAGAGGATATCTTAAGAATGTTTACATTGTTGCACAACCATTAGACAACCAAAACAAATTGGAAAATAATTGCTTTCTTCTTAATATGTTCAGCTTTGACCATCTGATACACAGCCAAAATGAATTTAATCGTCCCCTCAAAGTCATAGATGTCCTTGTTTCTGAAACTTTAATAAAAATACTAAAGGATCTAAAATACCCCATCCCTGAGTATCTATACGGCTTTCCAGAATTCCCCAACACAGATGATACTGACATTACAATTAAATACCAAAAAGCTAGGAATACATTGCTGTTACCGTCTGACATCAGGTCTTTCTCCCATCACTTGGTAGAGTACATTCTAAAAATAATGTATGCAACCTCCTCATATGAGAACTGGAAGGAATCTTTTCAATCTATTTTTTCTCCAGTCAAAGATGTGCGAGAAACCTACACATTGACTGATTGTCCTCAGGTAGCATCCGCTTCAGATTTATTTCTCTCTGAAAAAAACAGGATTTGTGAGGAAATAGTTCAAACTGTTTCCGCAAAATTTGAAAGTTTCCTGCTGCTAAAGTTTAAGAAGTATCTAACTGCAGGACATATAGTTGACACAGATCTAATGCTATTGATTCCAGAAATGTTCACAAAATTAGAGATTTGTACAAAAGGTATTATATCTAGGATTCTAGGTGTAATTGCAAAGTCAATTTCCCAGAAACAAACTCAAGACCAACTCTCAAAAGATGACACAATTATAACTCATGTACTGATAAGTACTTTGCTTGACCATATACGCAATGAACAATTTGGGGTAAACTCAGAAGAATGGTGGTCAGCTTTGTCAGCTTTACATGAGTGCTTAGATGGAGGTTGTGTCCTGCATAATGTATATGACAGGACCATACCTACATATTCCCAAAAGTCCCAGCTACTAGACATCACTTCGTCAACCCTAGGTGTGGCCTTCAGGCAAATAATGGAAACAATAAAAGAAGAATCTATGAAGTATGCATCTGACCAATCAACACTGCTAGAGTTTGAGACTGATCTTTCCAAATGTTGTAAAACCAGTGTTCGCTTCTTGCAAATGGAAATTGATGTGCTATCCGAGTCAATTGTAGAAGACCTTATAAATATATTGTGTAGTGCAAAGCAAAAAATAAAGGAAGATACGTCCTTGCTTAAGTATGAAGGATCTGATGTTCCAGCAATCTGTGACATTTTTTCTGAAACAGTAAGTAACTTAGTTCTAAGAGGTGTTTTTGGAAAGTTTAGACGGTTTATTAGTCTTGCCGTCAAAGTCATTAATCCATACAGCAAAAATGTGTCAAAAGAAATCTATTTTCCAGAAATGTTCCCTCAACAGGATGTACATTATGGACCGGCAGAACATCCAAACAGAAAAATAAAAAGCACTATGCCAAAATCCAATCTGTACAGTCATTCAAAACACCTTTCTCATGAAATTATGTGTGTTATTTGGACTCAACTAGATAAGATATCTAATAACATTAGACAGTCTGTACTTGGAGATGAAGCTGTAAGGTCTGAATCCATCAGCCTGCTTGACCCTGAGGTAGAGAAGATAAGTTTGCACTCCAGCTTTTCAGAAGATGAAAGTATCAGATTTCACCAGGATAAAACTATGCTGCAGAATATAGAGACCTATATAAGAAAAAATATTGTGCAAAAACTCAGTATGCATTTAAAAAGAAAAGAATCAGTTACACCAGAAATTGAAAGTGAAGTTAAGAAGGTAATGTTGATGCTCTTCAAACAGCTCTTGATTGACCTAAGTGTACCGCTTAAACTAACCCATTCTAGTCAGATGAGTAAGTTCCATCAACAACTACTTTCAGAAACCTTACAGCATGCAGATAGTTCTCCTTTTAATGACTATGAAGTTCATAATCTTTCTTGGGATATCCTAAAAATCCTCTCTGACATTATGCATGTGTGTAAATTGCATGACCAAACTGACAGCTCCGCTAGAGACATAATGGATCTTATTTATGGTGTCAAACCAATAAAGCCTATTTTAAAAAAAATAAAGAACATTGTCATTTCAAAAATTTTTACTCTTTTCCGACAATTGATCCAATCGGAGACAAAAAAAGACATATTGTCAGACACAAGACTCGAGAGTTATGCTCGGGAGTTAGCTGACAACATAGTTTACCAAGCTGAAGAACACCTACATGAACAGTTCAAGGACAATTTTCCTTACGAAAATTTTTTGCCACTTTCTAATATCGACATTGCTAATCACATATTTGATGTCCTTCTACAGTCTTTAAAGTATACATACCAGCCTAAGGGCGCGTCGGACAAATTAAAATCTTGTGACAAAGTAGACACAGAAGAAAAAGCGATAAAATCTAAAGCAATAGAGATTGTGGAAAGGGTAGAAATTATCATTAAGAACACCATTGACCATCTGACAACCATTGTTCTATCTAATCTAACTCTTGATATCTGCGCAAGGAACTTGGCCAGTTCAGTAACAGAACTCATACAGAGAGAGTCAGAGCAAGAAAGAAGGTTCATGTATGGTGGCATGAAATACATCATTGATAAAAATACTCTAGCCACTGAAGTTGTGAATATTATTTTACAGAAATTTTATGCAATGGGTGTTTCACATGATACCAGTTTAACGCATGAATTACACAATATAGATAGTATTGACACATACAGATCAAAATATGAAAGGAGTCTGATGTCCCATAGTTCTTCTACCTCGGAGCCTGAATTATTAGCTATGATACAACAAGTGGAATGTGTCCTGCATAAGGTTCAGACAGAGATTGCCTTGCAGTTAAATTGGAATCAGTCCAATGAATCTTCATCTAACTATCTTTGTGAATCCAGCTTAGGAATTTCTAGATCTGATATTGAGTTTGTGGCCAAGGATATCATTGAAATCATAATTGCGAAGCTTTCCAAATATATACAAGACGTTCAGTCCTATGCAAACCTTTCATATGAAGCGCAATCTTCCATGTCATTAGAACCAGAGGAGACCCCTTGCTTTTCAGAAGAAAGAAGAAGTATTTTTCATTTCATTCATACTCAAAGTGATGACACCAACTCAACGGATGAGTTTGACGCAGAAGAAAGTTTACTCAGTCACCATTTACTTGCAGCGGTAAATGATAAAACCACTGCCTTTGCTGATACAATAGCTTTTAAATGCAAGCCCCACCTTCCAGTTCACGAGAAAAATGAAAATATTGGCACTTTTCTGGCACGAGTCAATAACAACAGCAGCTCAAGTCTAGAATTATACTCCCAAGACATAGTTGTAAAAGTACTTGAGAATATTACACCCAGGATTACAAGTAAGCTACTGCACGTCCATGATATACCGCAACATGAAGGCACTGTAGTAACACATCTCATCGATAACCTTTTACACAAATTGTCCTTTAAATATTACAATTATTCTAATGTGTCTGAGAAAGTGTCATCATACAATGTCTGTACGGAATCTGATACGAAGACTGAAGAAGCCATGGACCATCTGAAAGCCTTTACCCCAAAGCTCCTATCACCTTCCAGTGTAAGTGAACAGAGACGGTTTACTGTAATAGGAGTGGTACTATCAACCAGCAGCAGCATGGAGTCTGATTCTGAGACTAGAGAAGCGGTGGACCATATAAGAGCTTCTACCCCAAAGCCACCAACACTACTATCATCCAGTGTGAATGAAGAGAGAAGGTTCTCTGTACCAGTGATGGTGCCCCCAACCAGCAGCAATGCAGACTCATCATCCCCCATTGTTAGTGAGCAGAGACGTTACAATATTAGACTTCATTTTCTGTAATGGCTAAAAGAAACTAGTTCACCGAAACGTAAAGTGTATAAGACATAATAATATAAATATTCTTTAAATAAACACTGAATTTGTATTTATCATATAATTGTCTAATGTGTATATATTTTAGTGGAATATAAAACAATTTTGGGGTCACTTTGCACTAGGTCAGGAGGAAAATAATCATTTCAAAGCATGAAGCTTATTTAAAGGGAACCACATACAATAATGATCAAATTCCATGAGCCCATGTGACAGTGACAAAGCGACCGCTGATTGGCTTTAACTGTCACGTGACATTATTTATGCCAGGAGACCAGTAGCGGACAGTGGCCAGGGCAGAAGAGTGGCAGGCGCTGCCCACGAAGGAGAGTACAGGATTTTATTTACTTCTTATAATTCCCTAATCAAATGATTTTAAAGTAGGGAAAATCCCTATCAATCGCCAATCTGCTCACTTTACCGTGGCACTTTTCCTTTACAAAATGTCATATTAAATATAAATTTAGACATTACAGGTTCATTCATATAGATATCTCTGCTGGAAGCGTGCCTCATATTACAGCTGGGAAAAAAAAACCCTTACTAGTCATAACAGACATTAAACTTTGGGCATTTGCTCACATAAGTGAAGGACTTTTCTGATGCAATTCTATAAATGGGCAGTACAGAGGTGTGAGGTTCCATTGTAATGTAGTAATGCTAGAAAAAAACTGCTGTACTTTCAAATAACTGAATTATTATGTATATAGAGAATGGTTCATTCTAAATTATAAGACCGGTGAGAAGTATACAATACCGGCCAAGTAGCGACACGAGTGGCTTCCTGATGCAGAACTGAAAGCTGCAGGGTAATGTCTTTAAAAGGAAACTATAACTACTTTTCATGATCCCATCTTAGAGCAGCATAATGTGTAGACACACTGAGTCCACTGATGTGTCACTTACTGGGCTACTTAGAGTAGTTTTGAATAACTACTGTTTGAGTCAGTTCTCTTGACGATGAGCTCTGTATAACTTTGCCGGCACCAATGATTAACAGCTTTGTTTTCACTATGGAAAGGCGTAAAGTAGCTGATCAGAGGTGAAAAACTGGGAAAGAAAGGAAAAAATATCATGAATATCGAGAACTACATTGCTGCAACTTTGCTAGTCCTCTCCGTGATAATCTGCCTGGTAAAACAGGGTTTTATTAAAACCGCAGCAAGCAGCCCAGTAAGTGATACATCACTGGAATCAGGGTCTCTGCCCCTACATCATGCTGCTCTCGGATGAGGTAGCAAAAACCTGGTGATGGAGTCTCTTTAAATGTTGTAGTATGTGTTCAGAGTGCAGAGCTGTGTATAACACCGCCCACACCACTGACTGGCAGCTCTCTGTGTACACTGTGCATTGTCAGAAATCACTGGTGAGGGTGAGGTTACACCGATTAGCCCGACATGTGACACCTAGTCTTGCAGTGATAATCTCCTGCTGATAAACCACTGATTGTATTGAAACTACCGCAAGCTGCTGAGCAAGTGACACATCCCTGGAATCGGCCTCAGCTCCTACATTATATTACTCTCAGATTTAATAGTAAAAATCTGCTGACAAATTCCCTTCTATGATGCACTCACCCTCCTATAACTGCAGTGTATGGGGACAAATATGACAAAGTAGTTTTGGTACGTGGATGTAATCGGTGTCGTAACGTGGAGGGGGGAGCAGGAAGGCTGTATGCCTGGGGTGCATATTTCTATGAGGGATCAAAATGCTGTCCCCCATCACCCATTGTGAAATGAGCCTTTGGATTGGCACCCATGAACGCCCACCCGGTGGCCAAAGAAAAGATACGCTCTCAGTATAGTAAAGTGAGCTTTGTCATCTCAGTTGCTGTAAATGCTGAGAGCAGAACCTGATGACTAACACATCTCACCTGCTGGGCTCCGCATAGGCAGGGAAAGACCTGAGTCCTGGGCATTGCAGTGTTCTCCCGCAGCCGAGTGTCCTCACAGTTTTGTTATACAAGAGCCTGGCACCAAATTTAAAGAGAGTGTCCTCTAGATTATGGTTAGGACTCGGATTAGGTGGGATTAAATCCGTGCTTAGGTCTAACTATAGGGTAGTAAAATAGTTATATACACAAAACACCGGATTACGTACCGGTAATGCTCTTTTATAGAGCCACGACAGCACCCACTGAGAGAGGGGATCCGCCCCTAGGAACAGGAAACCCTATGGAGAGATAAAAGGGGCGGTCCCCCTCGCTCCCACAGTTGGGTTACAGAGATTGCGAGGAACCGCCCACCAGTATTAGTAGGCAATTATTATCATTTTATCTTAAACTACTAATATTTACAAGAACCAATCACCCTTATCCGTGCTCATATGTAAACTAATATATAAGGGAGGGAAGTGAAGGGGTGCTGTCGTGGCTCTATAAAAGAGCATTACCGGTACGTAATCCGGTGTTTTCTCTTCCCCACGACAGCACCCACTGAGAGACTTTCAGAGATAGTCATTTGGGGGGGATTATTGTGTTAAGAACTGATCTACCGAAACACAGGTCAGTGGAGGCAGATAAATCTAGTCTATAGTGACTATAGAAGGTAGTAGGAGACGACCAGGTTGCGGCCTTACATATGAGTTCTATCGGAACCTCTGCTCGCTCTGCCCAGGATGATGCTATCGCCCGGGTGGAATGTGCCTTTACAGTCTCAGGTGGATCTTCCCCTTTAGACGAATAGGCCAGGTATATCGCCTCCCGAATCCATCGGGATAAAGTGCCTTTAGTAACACCAGCTCCTTTCCTTTGACCCTGGAAGGAAACAAAGAGAGCCCTGCTCTTCCTCCAGGGACTAGTCCTGTCTAGATAGGTTATCACAGCCCTTCTCACATCTAAAGTATGGTACTTTTCTTCTTCTTGATTTGCAGGGTTATTATAGAAGGTAGGAAGAAGAATTTCTTGAGATCTATGGAATTTAGTACACATTTTAGGCAAGTAGGAAGGGTCTGTTTTTAGGACAATCCTATCTGGCAATATTGACATGAATGGAGGATCTACTGATAGCGCCTGTATGTCACTTACCCTTCTTGCCGATACTAAGGCGACAAGAAGAGCAGTCTTGAGGGAGACATGTTTAATGTGAGCAGAATGTAGAGGCTCAAACGGGTGGTCTGTCAAGGCTTCAAGGACCAGATTAACATCCCAAGGAGGTGAGTGGGGAATTTGGACCGGTTCTGCTCTCTGGCAGGCTGAAATGAATCTGGATATCCACCTATCTCCCGCAACGTTGTGACTATACAAGGCCCCTAGTGCAGAAACTTGCACTTTTAAGGTATTAACCGAAAGGCCTAAGTCCCGTCCTTTCTGGAGAAATTCGAGAATGATAGAGACTGGAATTTCCTTTGACAGGGCTGAGGGATAGAGGCTTAAAAATTTTTTCCATACTTTTACATAGATCGATGTAGTGGATCTTTTCCTACTCAGCAGTAGGGTATCAATTACTCTATCAGAGAAGCCCCTTAGTTTTAATAGCTGCCTCTCAAATCCCAGGCTGTCAACCGTAGACCCTTCACATGAGGGTGGTTGAAGGGCCCCTGGAAAAGCAGATCTTGATTCTCTGGGAGAATCCATGGATCCGAGATGGACATGGCTCTGAGCAGAGAAAACCATGGTCTCTTTGGCCAGAACGGGGCAATTAAGATCACATTCGCTCTGTCCTCTCTTATTTTCCTGATTACTGTTGGAAGAAGAATCATCGGGGGAAAGGCATATGCTTTCTGAAATGTCCACGGAATCTGGAGGGCGTCGAGAACATCGGGGTTGTCGGTTCGGAACATTGAGGCGAATGTTTTTACTTGCCTGTTGTCTCTTGTAGCGAAGAGATCTATGTCGGGTACACCCCATTTTATAGTTATCATTTTGAATATCCGATGATTTAACACCCACTCCCCCTGATGGAGGGTATGACGACTGAGAAAGTCTGCTTTTGAGTTGTCTATCCCTCGGACATGTAGCGCTGATAAGGACAGAAGATGATTTTCGGCTATAGTCAAGATGTCTTCGGTTAAAGACATGAGAGTGCCTGATCTCGTTCCTCCTTGATGATTGACGTAAGCCACTGATGTCATATTGTCTGAGAGTACCCTGGTATGTGTTCCGTGTAGCTGTGGGAGGAATTTACATAGGGCATGATAGATGGCTTTTAGTTCTTTTTTATTAGACGAGTCGTCTAACTCCGTAACCGACCACCGCCCCTGGACAACCTGGTCCCTCAAATGTGCCCCCCAACCATGAGGGCTGGCATCCGTAAATATTATGTTTGAGGGTTTAACCTCCCAGGGAACCCCGATAACTAGATGGTCTGGTTGTAGCCACCAGGTTAGAGATTGGATTACGTCACTAGAAAGGGAAATTTTACCGTCTAATCGCCCTTGTAATTTTATCTCCTCATGTAAAATTGTATACTGTAAGCACCTCGAGTGGAACTGGGCCCATGGAACCGCTGGGATACATGACGTGAAGGAGCCAAATAAGGACATACCTTCCCGAAGGGAAATTATAGGTTTATCTAGTATAGACTGAACTTTATTCCTCACCGTTATCTGTTTAGATTCTGGGAGAAAACATTTTTGAGTTATAGAATCTAATATAATCCCCAAAAATACTTGCCGAGTCGTTGGGATCAGCCTAGATTTTTCCCAATTTATTATCCATCCTAAGTTCTGCAAGGATGAAATCATGTGACTTAACCTTTGCTGACATTGTGAGGGGGATTTTCCTACCACTAAAAGGTCGTCTAGGTATGGGATTATGAGGGTGTCTTTTAATCTTAGATATGACATGACCTCTGACATTAGTTTAGTGAATACCCTTGGAGCAATTGATAGTCCAAAGGGCATTGCCGTGTACTGAAAGTGCCGTATATATCCTTTTATCACAACCGCCACGCGGAGATATTGTTGATGTTTTTTAAAGATTGGGAGATGGTAATACGCATCTTTCAAGTCCAGAACCGTCATAAAGCAATGGGGAAACAGGAGTTTTATGGTGGATCGGATAGACTCCATTTTAAAGGTTTGATTTTCTAAGAAGGTGTTTAATTTCTTAAGGTTTATAATGGTTCTGAATGATCCATCCGGTTTTGGTATTAGAAATAAAGGGGAGTAAAACCCTTTGCCCTCCTGAAGAAGTGGAACTTCCACCAAAACCCCCTTGGACAGAAGACTCATTACTTCCTGCTCCAATGCCTCCTGTTGTGATTGAGATTTTAATGAAGTCAATAGAAATGAGTCCGGAGGGACTCGGGAAAATCTTAATTTTAAGCCGGAGGTGACAAGATCATTTGCCCAACTATTTGATGTTATCAATCGCCATTTATCTGAGAAGGAGGATAATCTACCTCCCACAGGTAGATCCGCTCTAACGGGGTTTGTCCTCAGGTTTGAAAGGGCGCTTCCCAAAGAATGCACCCCTTTGTTTGGTGTCTCTAGAGGCCCAGCGGTCTTGGTTTTTAAAATCTTTCCTTCTATTAAACACGGGCTTCCGGAATGCTCTCCTATAGGATGGAAGGTAATTAACGTTAGGGAAGCCCTTCTTCCTCTCTCCCGCTTTAGTTAAGATCTCGTCTAGTTTAGTACCAAACAGGTACTCACCCTGACATGGGAGGCCACACAATTTAGATTTTGTTTGGGGATCACCCTTCCATCGTTTAAGCCACAGGGCTCTGCGTGCTGCATTCGTGAGTCCTGCTGACTTAGCCGCCAAGCGTATAGAGTCAGCAGATGAGTCCGCCAGGAAGGCTGTAGCCCCTCTGATCAGGGGTATAGAGGACATTAATTTGTCTCTAGAGAGACCGCTTTTTAGTCCCTCCTCCAAATCATTTAGCCAGACTAGCATGGACCTAGCAGTGCATGTAGCCGATATTGCCGGCCTAAAGGCTCCCGTACATGACTCCCAGGCTCTTTTTAAAAGAGAGTCGGTTTTACGGTCCAGTGGGTCCTGCAATGAGCCCGAATCCTCCACGGGCAGTGAGGATTTTTTGGATGTGGATGCCACTGCTGCATCCACCTTCGGGGCTTTTGACCATAATGAGAACTCTTCATCATTGAAGGGATAACGTCTTTTTGAGGTTGGTGGTAAACCCCTTTGCCCCTGGCTTTCCCACTCTTTTTTGATTAGATCTTTTACCGCTGCTATTACAGGAAAGGAGGGCCTTCTCTTTTCCGACAGACCAGCAAACATTATATCCTGCTGCGTTTTAACAACCTTAGAATCTTCAATGCCCATGGTGTTGCAGACTGACTTTACCAGGTTATCAATGCTATCGGTGGGAAAGCACGTATCTTGATCCTCATCTGAGGAAACGTATTCACGGGAAATGTCAGAGTCTGCATTTTCTCTATCAGACGACTGGTCAGATATAGGGGAAACGTACCCCTTTTTCCCTTTAGTACGCGGCTCTTTGTCAGAACTATGTAAGGCTCGTAATTCTTCTCTAATCATGCCCCTAATATCCTCTGATCTAACCGAGGCTTCTTCCCGTAATACACGGTTTACAAAGCCTCTTTTTATGACTATCCGGAAGGGGCTGGAGACATAACGCACACTGTCTGTGTTTCGTTTATTCAGTCCTTTTGGCCTAGGGTGTGAGGGAGAGGGAACAGTAATCAGCCTAAATAGGGTAGATATACACTCACCCAGTGAAGCTGTCTGTGAAGGTACCGGCTGATGAGGAGGAGACTGAGGCACAGGTTGAGGAATAGCACGATCCGACTTGCTCTTCCTAGAAGATCCGCTCTGCTTAGAGCGGCTGGTGCTGGCATGGCTGCGTGGAGTGGATGCGGTGGCTTCTAAGGAAGACATCACAGCGTCCTGCGCAGAATCCATAGTGGACGCCGGAGCGACATCGCCGGCGTCCTTTCATATGGGGGCCGCCATCTTCTTCCGGTTGTACCCGGAAGCGCTAGTCACTTCCGGGTCGCGGCCATATTGTATGCGCCTGCGCTGCCGCCGGTGTCAGCGCAGGCGCTGTCCTCCTCCTCCATCACCCCGGAAGTTTACCTGTACTTCCGGGGGAATACACTGGGGCTCCATGCTGTGTATGCGTCCGCCGAGGACGGCGCGACGCTGACCGCACTACAGCGCTGCTCCCGCAGACGAATCCGGCTGGTATCCCGTGAGCCAGCAACCACCCGTCCTGGCCTCACGGCGTCTGCCAGCAGAGGGGGGAAACTGAGCCAGGACCCCCGACGCTGCTTCCAGTCCTGGAGCCCTTGCCGTCCTCTAAGGTAAACCGCGCAAGCGGCATCCAGGCTGGGTATCCTCTTCTCTCCATGGATTCCCGTAGGAACAGGAAACCAAACTGTGGGAGCGAGGTGGACCGCCCCTTTTATCTCTCCATAGGGTTTCCTGTTCCTAGGGGCGGATCCCCTCTCTCAGTGGGTGCTGTCGTGGCGAAGAGAAAATTGAATAATAATAAAAAAAAATATAGACATCAGTATTTTTGTACTATTCGTGTGCTTGGGGACAAGGGGTTCAATACCAGACTGGTGGAATGGATTCCTGAAGTGCTAATGGCCCACGGTTTAGGGGGCACAATATCTGTCTTGCATAGGTGCTGACAACCCCTGTTGTGCCCCGTTATCGGCATAAAACCAATATAGACATCCGTTATAATAGCAGAACTAAAAACGCATGGAAATTAATATTGGAGCGTGGATTGTGGGATACTTTGCAGTATTCTTTATTTCTGTACATACTTAAGTACAGGATTGGAATAAGTAGTGCAGAGTTGAAAAATAGACTGGCACAGAGGTTTATTACTTTATGATACACTTAATGACAAACATAGGAGAACGCGGAGCCTTCACTGAAGGCAATGTGTGCGAGAATATGCAGCGTCATTACACTTTACATTCTTGTATTGCTTCATCAAGATGAACAAGTTTGGCACTTTCTTCCCAGAGTTTCTTTGCCGTCTCCTCGTCCATTGCTTGTCTTGCTGGCTCTTTTTCTTTCAATGCATTAAAATATTTACCAGATGTCCCTTGAAGATCTTCAGCAATAGCCAGATATACATTGGCCTGTGCCGCTTGTCTTGCAGTTTTTATCACAAACCAAAATATGGGAGCTGAAAAAACAGACATAATGGATAATGTTACAGTTAATATATTTTAATTAAATCTAATATACTTTAATAAAAAATTCCTTATTATTCCCTCACCATGCTTTCTAACTGCATTATTTTTTTTGCTTACTCCCCGTTTGATGACAATTCATTTGAGAACCCTCTAGTGCATGCTGGGATATTTAAATGAGCCACCATCTGGGGTCAGAGGCTGTGGTCACTGTCCCTATTCTGAAACAAAGCGTCAGTGACGTCCATTTCAAGGGCTAGGCTATCCCTGCTCTACTGAACATACATCGGCTGTCAATTCTGACATATGCTCAGTAGGATCTTATCATTATGTACAGTGACAATGCGCTCTCTCGCCGGTTCTGATGAAAAGTGATGAGACGGCTAGAAAACATACAATCAGTGTTTTGTAAGGAGAGAATGAGCTAGCTGAAAGTGCGCTCTCTATGACATTTCTCTCATCAGAGCCAGTGAGGGAGCGCACTGTCACTCTGCATACTACAGTGACAAGATCCTACTGAGCATATGTCTGAATTGACAACTGACGCATGCTCAGTACAGCAGGGACTAGAGCAGCCCCTGAAATAAAAAACACTGATGACGCTTCTTTTCAGGGTGGGTATGATGACGTCTCCTTTGGGTATCCCAGTATGCAGTATGGGCTCTCAAACAAAAAGTCAAGCAGGAAGTAAAACAGTAAATAAAGCAATTAGTGTAATGAGGGAAGTGTAGGGAATTTTTTTATTAAATTATATTAGAAAATAGATTTGATTATTACATTAAATATACAGAGCTCAGCATTCAGAGAACTGGAAGATCTGCAGCGGAAACATTGATTTTATCAAAACTACAGAAGAAGCCGAGTTAGTGACACATTGCTGGAACCAGAGTCTCTGCCTCTACAATCTGCTGTGCGCAGACGGGGGAGCAAAAAGCTGGAGACAAATTCCATTTAATCTGTAATTTTCTATATGTAAAGTACATGTACTTGCATACTGCACCCCTACCAAGCCAATAAAGCCCTGGCTGTCTATTATTGTTCTGCATAAACAATGTAAGTAGCAATCTCCAGGTTTATATGATGACGATAGTCGTATCATCACATTATCATAGCACCTGACCGTCTCGTTGGCTGTCCGCACTTTCTATGCAGGCATTGAAGTAATATGCCCAGCACTTGTGCAGACACAGGCAGCAAAATCTCCTGTACCTGTAGAATTAAAACTTGGGAAAGTAGAGGAGGCAGTCATCTGGTATAAACTAGTGACTGCGTTGAGTGGATGACGAGATGAATCTTTCAATATTTGTTCAATATAGTGGACAACTCCTTTAATTTGACATTAAATATGTATCTCACCAAGTACAGAACTGGAAAAGGTAGATTTATGCATTCCAGTATGTCTTCCCAGTTCAGTATCTGCAACTCCAGGGTGCAGGGAGTTGGCCGTAACTCCTGTTCCTAAACAGAAAAAATTGTTCAATTAGTTAAAAAAAATAAATAACTAAAAATAATATATATATATACAAATAGAGAGCACAACAGAAATATCCAAATAATTACAACTTCATATATCATATTCAATATTTATTTTCCAAATGTAATCATATTAGTAGAGTGAAATGAACACAGCCACAAAGTGCAGGCGAGACTTGACATGTTACTATTGAAAATAAAGATTGGATGCCATGAGCAAATCTTGAGCCATTTTGAAGAGTATTTCAGGGAATTACATTACCAGCAAATTCCTGATACAATATTAAGGATTAAATAAAAAGTGTCAATCATTATATCTTTATTTTGAATTAAAAAAATGTGGCAGCTCAGATACAGTGTGAGGAAGCTGGTGTATGTAGGTGACGGATGTTTCACACTGATCTGCGCTTTGTCTGGCCTATGCATGAAAAGAACATCACCTACATGAACCAGCTATCTCCTGCTGTATAATAGCTGGCACACTCTTTATTCAAAATAAAAAGATACAAGACATTAATGGCAAGAGCTGCTTTTTCTTTTTTCCTTAGTAGTTTACTGGACTGTCTTTGATCATGCTGAGCACCTCCATCGTTGCAGAGTGGATGGCGTAATTGTTCCACGACTGGTTACATTTGTGCCATCCAGTAGTTGCCTACCCATAGCCTTTATTCACAAATTTCTAATATATTGGAAGGTGACATACCAGCTGGCTTGTCAAGGTAAGGAGGCTTATTCGCTGTGCAATGCTCCTCTGGGAAATTAAATATTCAAATTGCCTCTTCTGAGAAAAAGAGGGCCAACAGCCCGAAACACCGTGTGTGCGAATTGAGATACTGATTTGGCTTTTATCCTAAGTCATATTGCACGACTCGTTAGAGGGTTGATTGTGACTTGTAGGATCGCTACTTCCAACAGGTGGCGCTATAGAGTTAAGTCCTCTTTTTCTCAGAAGAGGCAATTTGGATAATATATTGGAAATCGCAATGGTGTCTTTAGAAGCGCTCATGGCCGTATAATAGCTCTGTATTAAGGCTGCCCTAAAGATACATTAACCCCCATGGTACCACTGTACGCATCTGATTTCAAAAAGAGGCATATAGGAGCTTTATTCGAAACGATTACGTACAAATCTAACAGGAAAAATGTTAAATTTTTTGTGTAATACGAGACTGACAGAGCCTTTACAACAGTGCACAGTGGTGGTCGGCGCCATACTAAAAGGAGCTGTACAGCCTCTGTGAACAGGACTGTGCGAAATCAAAAAAGGTATGTGCTCACAATGCCTTTTCTGAGTTTTGCCGTAGGAAGATGCTTCAGGACATGTAAGCGTCTTTTTGATCATTTTTTGTGTGTGGGGCATGTTAATATTAAGTAGTGAGTGACTCGCAAGTATGATGAGGACCCTTGACGTGGGTTGCGAGCTTGAATATTTAGTATCATCCAATAGCTCATATACATTATATTTACACCTCTCTTTATTCAAGGTGCGGAATGGTCTTGTAAACTAGGGTGTCTGTTCTCATGGGGTGCACTTAGTGTGGGCATCACTAATATGCTGTACGCCAGACACTGGACCTGTGTGTGACCAGGGCCCTATACAAGCCTTTTTTGTGTGCTGTTTTAATACTAAAAATCACTCCCTCCATGAATTGGTAGATTGTGAGTGGTTGTCTCATCAGTATTTTGCACCTGTGTTGCCGCCATCTTTATTATTTGGGATTGCTGCATCCTGATAGTGCATTAGTTCTGTGACCTGGGCAGGTAAACACTGTTGCTCTTTTTTACTGTGTAAATTCTTAAATTTGTGCACACAATGCTTTTTCTGAGTCTTTCCATAGGAAAATGTTTCAGGACAAGTCAGCATCTTGTGTCGCAAAGCGTCTTTTCGATAGTTTTTGCGCTTTTTTTTGTAGTTTTGACATTGCAGAGTTTAGTGTCATTCTCTGTAGCATTTTGTAAGCGCTTTTTCAGGCGAGTTTCCGTGCAGCCCCAACTTAAAAAAAAAAAAAAAAAAAAAGACTGCGTACATATACCCTAATGTATTTTTCCTAAGGGGCCAGCAGGAAAGTCGTGGGTAATTCAGATTAATGACATCACTCCTACTAATAAAAGGATCGGATGAGCTTTGAGAAACTATGGTTATGCCCTATTGGATATGGTCTCAGCTACCGCTAGATCCTACAAGTGTCACTGCCACAGCTCACCTCTAAATCTCACCCTCTTGTAGAAACGGTCATTACCACTTACACACCTGTACTCCACTGTATGAGGGAGGGGATAATATTTCAGCCATCCCCCCTCCAGAATTACTATTCTAAGTGGAATACTGCAGTATGGGAAAAACAATGTACCAATAAAATGAGAGAAAACAACCTCTCACTTTTCCCAGTCCCCATAAATCAGCCACAATACCATAATACAATGTGTCAGCATACTGGAAATTTACCTTGCAGCCTTTTTGCCAGTTCATTGGTGAACAGGACATTGGCTAGTTTGCTCTGACAGTAAGCTGCTTTTGTGTTATATTTCTTCTTCTCCCAGTTCAAGTCGTCAAAGTCAATCTCTCCTGCTATGTGAGCCAAGGAAGACACATTGATAATGCGGGACGGACCCGACTCCTTTAGCCTATCAAGTAACAGATTGGTCAGGAGGAAGTGGCCTGTACAAAGTAGAGACAAGTAAAATGTGATTATTTCTTATTGTTCCAGATATACAGCAGGACACATGAGGGCAATGCCATGCTGATCGGCAAAGGTGCCAAGACGTTGGACCGCAGCAGTCTAATGTAACGATTTGCTTAAGAACAGGTCAACTATTTTTAATAAGATGACAAATCAAGCCCTATTGATGCTCGATGAAATTTCACTGTTCTTACTCTTCACTTAGGCTTCCATTTTTTCTATGGTTTTGTCATTCTAAATAATTCCATAATAGAAGATACAATGGCTTTCACCGCTTGCTAGACACCAGTACGTTCATTACCCTGGTAAATCTTAGCATAATGAGTGGAGTTCCTTTGGCACAGTACACATTCTCTCTTCTAGTGGTTCAGCATGAATCCAAATTTAGTGAAAAGTTTTACCAAAATGCCAAACCATCATGAAATAGATTTTTCAAGTCATTGCTCTATAACAGCCCTTAGCCTGTTGATGTTTTCAGGTACCTACACACCTTACATAGCTGTTGTCTGAATGCTTGTTTGGCCGACGGTTAGCTTTCCTGATTCTCCTATACACACATGCATGTTACTTTTTCACTGAGCGTGCATTCATGTATTGTCAATAAAAAGAGCAGAGGAGGTTTCTGCTGACACTTTACTCAGCAGCCCAAGGAAACAAACGGATTGGGTGTTGTATTTCACTATGCCAGATCTTTCTCTTCCCTAGCACTGTCTGTTGGGGGAAGAGTCAGGAGAAGAACCCAGCAAGAACGTAGTGGGTATAACCAGCCTCTTTTCCTTCCAATAATGTTTTCTGGATGTCTGTGTTTACTTACATTGTGACTATGGGGTTAGTAATGGGGGTGTCATATTGACGCCTCTCCATTACTAACCTTGGGGATTGATGTCACCTGACAATATAAAGGTGACATCAACCCCCCAACTATCACCTCACTTGCCACCGCTACAGGGCAAGTGAGAAGAGCGAGGCTAAGGGCTCATTTCCACTGGCGAGAGACAAATCGGTCCGTAATCTGGACCGAAAAAAGTTATGTAGCGTATGCGATTGTCATGCGAGTGCAATGCGATTTTTAATCGCACCATCCGTTTTACATCCGTATGACATCCGTATGCAATCCGTTTTATTTCTCTGCAACTATTTTTCTACAGTCATTTACAGGACCATGGACAGTGTTCTAGGCCACAGAATGGTGATGTATCCGTAAAAAACGGACGGAATACGGATGGTCCGTATTCCGTCCGTTTTTTTTCTCGCACCAATTGACTTGCATTGGCGAGTCTCGTCCGAGACTCGCAGCAAATCACAGCATGCTGCGATTTTTTTCTCAGTCCGATTTCGGCTGAGAAAAAAAAATCGCAAATGAAAAGACACCTATTGAATAACATTGGTCCGAGTGCAATCCGATTTTTTATCAGATTGCACTCGTCCGTTTTCCTCGCAAGTGGAAATGAGCCCTAAGTGCCAGTATTGGCACATCTTAGAGATGCGCCTTTTCTGGGGCAGCTGAGAGCTGATGTTTTTAGCCTGGCGGGGGCAGTATCCATGGCCCCTTCCTAGGCTATTAACATCAGCTCACAGCTGTCTGCGTAGCCTTTGCTATTATAGGGAGACCCCACGTCTTATATTTAGGGTCCCCCATTTTAATAGCCAGTAAAGGCTAAGTATACAGTTGTTAGCTGATATTAATAGCCTGGAAAGCTCCATGGGTATTACCCACTTCCCGGGCTATAAACATCGGCCCCCAGCTGTTTGCTTTCCCTCTGCTGGTTACAAAAATTGCCTGGGAGCCCAAGACATTTTTTTCAGAAAAATATTTTTTTATTAATTACATGTACAGTAATCTGCACACACTGTACTAATTGTATTTGTCACAGACATCTGAATATCTATCTATTCTATGTGTATTTACTGTATGTAATCAACCTCTTCTATCCTGTCGGCTCCTGCTGTGATTTTACATTACGCGGCTGCTGAATTGCCAGCTTTTCTTCTGTCAATGTAATATATATGTGTGTGTGTCACTGACATCTATATATCTGTGTATTCTATGTGTATAAATCTATTCTATTCTAACCTGTCAGTGTGATTTTACTGTAGGCGGTACATGAATTGCTGGCTTTTCAATGGACACCGCTGCATAAAAATTGGACAGCACTCGTATGGTCCGAGTGCTGTGAGATTTTTTTCCTCGCACCCATAGGCTTGCATTGGCGAGTCTCGGACAATATACGCGTACAATCGCAGCATGTTGCGATTTTACACGCACGACGAATACGCCTGAGAAAATAAACGCTCATGTAAGCGTAGCGTGACGCCGGCCTAAGACTCCATGTCGTGCCCCTGCAATGCTCCCGCCATTACAAGGGCAGTACCCAAGTATAGCCTGTTCACAAGTTGCCCATAAAAGTTCTGTGCAGCCTCCCAACGTGTTTCCCCCTCCATTCGGGGGGGGGGGGGGGGGGGGGGGGGGGCTGATCAAGGGATGTGGAAAATCCCATGTAGGGGCACTGACAACTAGTCAGGCTCATTTTTTGGTACTATTTGCCACTGCAAGAGTCCAATTTGTATCCCCATATACTAACCCCGCCCTGATAAACCCCGAGGGGAAAACGTGTTGATAGGCTGCACAAACTATTATCGGCAACTTGTGAACAGGATATACTTTGGTATTGCCCTTGTAAGGGCATGAGCATTGCAGAGCCACAACATGGAGTCTTAGGCTAAGTGCACATGTTGCAGAATTGCCGCGGAAATTTTCGTGGCAATTCTGCAACTTCCTGCTGCGGGTATAACGCATGCAGAATTGACATGCGTATTCCCGCTAAACACTAGCGTTTTACAAGCGTAATTAGCTTGCAGAATGCTAGCGTTCTCCAAGCGATCTGTGGTATCGCTTGGAAAACTGATTGACAGGTTGGTCACACTTGTCAAACATAGTGTTTGATAAGTGTGACCAACTTTTTACTATTGATGTTGCCTATGCAGCTTCAATAGTAAAAAGATATAATGTTAAAAATAATAATAAAAAAAAAAATTAAAAATGGTGATATTCTCACCTTACGGCGGCCCCCGCAGCCTTCCCGCTCCTCGGGATGCTCCCGTTCCCAATAATGCCTCGCGACAATGACCCCAGATGACGTAGCATCACGCGAGACCGCTATGTCATCACAGGTCATTGACGCAAGGCATCACTGGGAACGGAAGCATTGCGAGGAGCGGGAACGCTGCGGGGGCCGCCAGAAAGTGAGAATATAACTATTATTTATTTTAATTTTTCTTTTTTACAGGTATATGGTTGCCAGGGCCGGGAGGAGAGTCTCCTCTCCTCCACCCTGGGTACTATCCACAGATGATCTACTTACTTTGTGCATAGTGGGCATAGCCCCATGCGGGAAGTAAGCGGATCAATGCATTCCTATGTGTGCAGAATCGCCACGATTCCGCACAAAGAATGAGCATGCTGCGTATTTTTCCGCGATGCGATTCCACCGTGGAAAAATACGCAGCATTAGTACAGCATTGCGGAATCCCAATGAATTCAATGGGCTGTGTTTTGTATGCGTTTTCGCAGCGAAAAAAGCAGCAAAAATGCATACAATCTGCAACGGGTGCACATAGCCTTAGGGGAAAAAAAAAAAAAAAAAAAGAGTAATTTAATTTCCCCCGTTATCATTGTTTCCCTCCTGCTCCTGTCTTGTGCACCCACCACAGAAAACTACATTGGTGGGAAGAGTCGGGAGGCCTCCATACACTAGTGATGAGCGAGCGTGCTTGGATAAGGTGATATCTGAGCATGCTCATGTGCTAACTGAGTGTCTTCGGCACGCTCAAAAATATGTTTGTGTCCCCGCAGCCACATATCTAGCAGCTGTTTGACAGCCACAACACACGCAGGGATTACCTGTTTCTTGTCGAACAGCCACGAGACAATGAGCCGTGGGGACTCGATCATATTTTTCAAGCACGCCGAAGACACTCAGTTAGCACACGAGCATGCTCAGATAACATCTTACCCGAGCACGTTCACTCATCAGTAATCCATACCCTTCTTAGAAAATGTTACCAGTGGCATGACGTTCTTACCCAGATGGTTAACTCCAAACTGCATTTCAAATCCATCTTCGGTTTTCCAGTGAGGACACCTCATTACTGCAGCATTATTTATTAAAATATCTAAGTGCTCCTCCTCTTAGAAAAAAAAAGCAACAAAAATACATAAATAGACTAGTTATTTGATCACTTAGATAAAAAAAGATAAAAGACTAGATGAAGTTAGTGAAGATACATTAGTGCTGATGCCCTAATATTAAAGGGCCTACCCGATATATGGAAATGGACTATTAGTTTTCTTCCCCACTCACCAGCCCCAATTATATTTCTGCAGTACCTCTCAGGATGTCCTTTGCAAATTCTTTGATAGATTTTGTAGATGCCAAGTCCAAGTGTTTGGCAAACACATTGTGATTTAGCGTTTTGCCACGGATTTCCCTAGCGGCATCTTCACATTTTCCCATGTCTCGACATGCCATGATTATTCTACCACCTACAGATTGATGAAAACGAAGAAACAGGATTTCTATAAGTTTACATAGCTCTTCTGGAACTCTTTTACACAGACTTGTAACCAAATTCCAATAATAAAAAGGTTGTCTGGTACTTTTATACTGTTGGTTTATCCTTAGGATAGATCATCAGTACCAGGTCATTATTCCCGGAACCGGAGGCATGTGCTTAGCTGCGGAGCGGAACAAAACAGCCCAGTCAACTGCATAGTAACGGCAGTAGGGTGCTGCACATCAGCCCCTATTCAAATAAATAGGAGTGGACCTGCAGTACCACGCTGTGGTCACTATGCACCTGTGATGTTCCACAACTAAGTGCTTCCTGATGCCATTGGCACTGGGAACAACTGATCGGCAGGGTTGCCGGATGTCGCAAACCCACCTATCTGGCAATCATGACCGATCGAAGGTATACATTGGGAGTACAGTTCAGGCGTGTCCATAGGCCCCCGGGTTGACTATTGCGAATGGTATAGTGCATACAAAACACGCACACACGTATGCATGCACACGCTTTATTCGTTGTACCATATTCTGACCTCGGTTTGCAAGCTCCAAAGCAGTTTCTTTACCAATTCCTGTATTGGCACCAGTTACGATCACTGTCTTCCCTTCGATTTTCACTTTGCTGGGACATGGACCACCACCTACATAGTCCCTGAAGAAAAGGTGAGTGCAAAGCGACAATTATTACAATATTCATATGTAAAAGAATAAAGAAAAGGGATTTGACCCCTTTCCAAATGCCACCTGCTGCTAACTTTCCTGACCATTTACAGTACACTGCCCATAGACTATAAATCTCTGGGCAGTCCACACTTATCCCTCGACTGACGTTCTAAAATGTCAATGCCTTCTAAGCAGCTTGAACAAGATCGTAAACCTGTGGTGAAGGGAGGCTGTATGTCAGCCACAGCCAGACTTCCCAGAGAGATGATACATATGGTTTAATTACATCTTTACCGTCTAGATCTCTGTATATACAGCACTGTACTAGTGATTGTGTATACAGATTAGCAAGTAGTAGCACTAACACAGGGTGTAGAGTGGGTGCAGGGGCTGATGGCTCCTAGGCGACCCAAAGGGCTCTGGAAAGCAGTCAGGTTGGAATTATTTTTATTGCTTATTTCCTCTGTAACTAGGGTTGGTATTTTAGCCCCAGTTACAGGGGAAATTAGCAATAAAAATAATGTATTAAGATGTTAAGACATCATTGGGGGGTGGGGGCACAATGTGTAAAAGAAATGCAAACAATAAATAAGCAAAAATAAAAAAAAGGACAAAAACAACAAAATAATAGTGGCACTGCCAGTTTGAATTGCTTTTTCTGGTACCACCCCCATTTTGAAAAAAATTATGTCCAATATAATAATTTAGAGAGAAAGGGGAGCACAATTTGAAATGTTTTTAGCAGTCCTTTGTAGTCATGAAAACAAATTCAAAAGACAAAAATAGCCACGTTTTCCCCATTTTTCTTTATATTTTACCTAAATTGCAAGAAAAAAAGGAATATAAAAATTTCAATAATTAAGCCCCATTTATTGTGAAAAAAATATGAATATCAATTTTTAGAACTGGTAAAAGCATATGTACGATAAAACTCAAAACTGTGCATGGCGAGTATGGAGGGAAAAAAAATTACCTGGTCACAAATTGGTTAATCATATTTCCCACAGTGGAAATTATCTCTTAGGTCTGGACTTGCCAAATGCAACAATGCTTCCCAACATTTGCTTATTGATCAAGTATTATTTTTTTTTTTTTTTAACCAAAATCGGTTCAAAATTCGGTGCAGCAGCAGCTCTCACTTCTTCTGGGTGTGTGGCCTTTGATTGGCTGCAGGGCGCGAGCCCCAGAAAACCAGGCACCGATATCGCTGGAATGGTGCCAGCACTGGAGTGAGTGCAGACTGTATTTATTTTACACAGGAGTATAGCCATTGAGAAGGGGTTGTCCTACTAGTGGACAACTCTATTAAAGTGATCATGACAACTGATCTAAGCTGCCTGAATCAGGGTCAGCATAAATCAGACACTGGCTGCATTATTTAAAATACACCTAGAAACTCGGCAGCATTTCAGAAAATACTTCTGTTGGAAAACGGCTGTGGACCATATGTCTCAGATGACTAATTCAATAGACTATTCCCTAGCCACTTCTCCTCTCCCATCCTACCTTTATTGGAAAATCTCTCTCTCCATGTGTATAGGGAGAAAACTGTCACACAAGGGGTGGGGAGAAGCCATTGGGTGTCCGGCCTCATGGCCTCTTTCACACTTCCGTCTCTGTAGCTCCGTCGAGATACGTCATTTTTTGAGAAAACAGGATCCTGCATTTTTCTCATAGACTTGTATTAGCGACATATAGCGACGGATGGCCACACGTTTCGTCCGTCGTGCACTGGATCCTGCAGAATTTGACGGACCGTCATTTTGAAAAAACGTTGAAAGGAACGTTTTTTGTCTGCAGTGGAAAAACGTTCCCCAATGCCTCCTGCGGCATACGTAGTTCCACAGAATGGGAGCCTATGGACAATGGATCCTGCGCACACTGTGAAACGCAGGAATCCAGTGAGCATGCCTGGAATCCATTCCAATCCGGGAAATCTCTATCTCTCTCTCTCTCTCAATACAAAATTCCAAATCTAGACTACAAAAAAAAACCAAACATGCGGCACATCCGTCAAAACACTGGATGCGTTACGTACGTTTTAACACTATTTTCTACACATCCATCGGTACGTCTTCCTGACGCATTAGGAAGGGACACTGCCGACAGAGGTGTGAAAGAGGCCTTAATCATCCGAGCTGCACAACCCTGGCAGGCTTATAAACCCTGTATCCAGAGGAGGAGGCACACGCTTCCTTGCCTCCGACACTGATAGCGAGAGTAAGGATGCCACCTTCCTTTATTTTTTTCCTCCTCAAGTGATACTGAACTGTCACGCAGATACTCCAGAACAGAAGACTATGACCCACTGATTCCTGATTTTGTAGGGAATCCCACTTAACACTACCGGCCTCACAGAAATAGACTTTTTCAAAGTCTTGTCCTCTGAGGATTTTGTAAAACCTCATAGTGGCCCAAACAAATTTGTAAACCCAGCAAATTTTGGCATAAAACCATCCTTCATCATTTTCTAACCGGATCCCTGTAGATGCAGTAGAAATTATGAAGTTTTGGGGCCTTTTCCTTCACATAAGGTTAGTGAAGCAACCAGGGCTTCGGCAATATTGGAGTGTTGATGATTTATACAACACCCCAATATTCCACATGGCCATGACCCATAAAGGATTTGAGGCAATCAAAAAATGTTTGCATTACAATGATAATGCACAATTTCCTCCCAGAAATGACTCCCAACTTTGACCGTCTTTTCAAAGTTCAACCATTCTTTGAGCACTTTGATGAGGTGTACGTTCCCCAAAGGGATATCTACGTGGATGAGTCTCTGACACATTTAAAGGAGGAGTACATTAGGCTTTATCGTGCCATCCTCCATCACTGAATCATGCTCAGTGTTATCCGTTTTTTTGGTTTTTTGTTGGTTTAATCGTTGTTTGTGCTGTGATTTGAGTGTTACTGTTTAGTAAGTGTTCCTGATTACAAGCAGGTGTTTATCTAGTTTTTTATTCGGGTTCACTTCCCCCTCCCCCTTTTTTCTTTCACCACGGCTTAGCTGGCCTATTTATCAAGAAGGTTTACCAGCCATACTCTGCACCCATATAGGGCATAACAGGGTGCACCTAGGGTAAGCCGACGGTGAGCGGGGGCGCCAATTTGCGTTCAAGCTAGGGTGCCAACCTCCGCTGTTAGGAAGGGTATATGAGGGTCTTTTAGGGTTTATAGGTACCCATTTATTCAGTAACACACAGCCACGGGTCTTTTCAGGCCTGGTGCCTTTTAAGTGTTTGTTTGTCATGCAAATTTAATAAAGTTTATACATTTTAGGTATTAGTTTATGTTAGTCAGAATTGTATCCGATACCTGTGCATCTTGTTTTTTTTGATAGTCTAAATTTTGGTTTATTATGGCTGGATTCCTCTCTGGACCAATAAATAGTGAGTCCTGGGTAAACGAGGCTAATAAAGTCTTTTCGGTTGAGAGTGACTATACTGGTACCGACTCTACTCCATCGATTCACTCGTTATTTAAAGAATTAACGGGCAGTTATAAAAAATATTTAAAATCCTGGTGGGAGACCAAGGCCCTGGAAAATTATATTAAAAACAGTATCGTTCCTAAGGGGTTGTGTGTTAACATCTTCCCGTCACCAAGAGTTAGCAGTCCCAATTTTCTGAAAGTGTGGCGTGAGGAATCAATAGCATCCTCAGTCAGATTTATGAGGCTCCTTCTAGAGGAAGAAAAGGGTATTTTAGAGAACTCTTCCAAGAAACTTAACGAACTCATTGAAAAGACGCTGAAGTTCAAATCAGACTCAGACTTTAATAGGAAGGAGAGTGAATTGCAGGTATCAATAGAGAGATACCAGACACAAATTAAAAATCGTAAGCATTCCCAATTTCTGAGAGACTCGGCTGAGTTTAAGGAGAATAAAGCATATGGGTTTGAAAACCCAGTGACTTTTGGGTCTGAAATTTCATCATCTGAGGCCGAAACATCAGATACAGAAAGGGCCTCTGGTACCACTTGGAGACAGAGGGGGAGAGGTAACACATACCAACAGAGGGGGAGATGGAGACATCAGAGAGAGAGAACGGGAAGGTTCCAGGGAGGAAGAAGTTGGGGACAAGGAAACTATGGCCAGTCACCAACAGGCCAGTCCTCCATGCAACTGGTGCCTATGCCCTCTTCATCGGCAGCCTCATTAGCCTCCTCCTCTTCATCAACTTTTTTAGATCAGAGGGCCCCGGTGGGTTACGATCTAAGAAAACGGACATAATATTTAGACAGGATGAAAACCAGATTATTAACCTGAGTCAATATTCACTCTCCTCTGGAGAATTGGCAGTCCTCAGTAAGGGGCTTACGTTTGTCCCGACAACACGTTATGACACATTTACTTGGATTAAGGACATACATCTATTTTGTCGTAAACTCAAATGGAGGAAATTCTTCAGACTAAATGATCAAGAGAACTGTCGTAGACTTGGTATTCTAGAGGAGGATCTGGAGGATGTGAATACTTTAGTTGACCTCCTGGCTGAAAATGAAAGAGGAGAGGGTTTTGGGCCATGTACAGATTTGAAGTTGAAAAGTAAAAGGATGCCACCGGAGGGTGATTATGCAAATATTGATATTTTTTTGAAAGTAGTAGAGGATGATCTTAAGCGACTTAGTGGCTCTAATTTGAATACTTACTCGAATCTGACACAAGAGGAGTTTATGGCTCTTAATGCCCTGGAGGCGAATAAAGAAATTATTATAAAGCCCTCAGATAAAGGAGGCAATCTGGTTATTCTTGATCATAAAAAGTATGTTGATATGTGTAAACTCATCCTTGATGATAGAGAGACGTATGGCCTTTTGGACGGCAATCCCACAGACCTATTTACCATGACACTGATGGAGATCCTGGATAAAGGTCTGGAGGAGAAATTGATTTCAGAAAGTGAATATAAATTTATGAAACCTCAGACCCCCACAGTCTCCACCTTCTACACACTGCCAAAAGTCCACAAGGGGTTTATCCCCTTGAGGGGCCGCCCCATCGTGTCGGGAGTGGGTTCTTTGAGCCAGAATGTGGGGATTTATCTGGATCACATCCTCCGCCCATTTGTCACTTCTCTTCCCTCGTTTATAAGAGATACGTCTGATCTGCTACGTAAAATAGAAGACATAGGTGTTGATAAGGAGACCCTCCTTTGTTCAATAGATGTGGAGGCTTTATACAGCAGTATTCCACACCAGATGGGTCTCAAGGCTATGGAGTTTTACCTCAAAACCAGAGCAGTATATTTCAGGAGACACAATTAATTTATTTTGAAACTTATGGAATATATTCTAACCCACAACTTCTTTCTATTTGACGGCAAGTACTTCCACCAGCGCAGGGGGACCGCGATGGGTTGCTCTTGTGCACCCTCGTATGCAAACCTCCTCCTGGGCTGGTGGGAGGAAACGGTCGTTTTTCCAGATGTGGAATGTTGGTGGATGGACAAAATAATAGCATGGTATCGTTTTATTGACGATGTATTTCTAATTTGGAGTGGCTCTGAGGATGAGTTTGCAAGATTTGTGCAAGAACTAAATATTAATCATATTGGTCTAAAATTCACCTCAGAATCTCATTCCAGTGAACTGGCATTCTTGGATGTTAAGATCAGTAAGAGCGATCTTGGAATTTTGAATACTAGGGTGTATCGTAAACCCACGGCTACGAATGCACTCCTTAGATGGGAGAGCCATCATCCTGTCCCCCTAAAGAGAGGTATCCCCCGTGGACAGTACCTCCGCATTAGGAGGAACTGTTCAGAGGAAGGGATCTTTAGGGCGCAGGCATACGAACTGAGGAATCGCTTTAGAGAGCGGGGGTACCCGGATGATGTCTTGGACCCAGCATTTAGGAATGCTCTTGGGAGAGATAGGAGCACACTTCTACAACCTCGGGAGCGAGAAAAAGACAATGGTATTTCTAGAGTGATTGGAACTTTTGACACACAGTCTGATAACATCTATAGGATTTTGAGGAAGCATTGGCAGATCCTGCAGGCAGATACTACTCTTGAGGATATTATTTCTCCTCAACCTCAAATCACTTTTCGGAGGGGCAGGTCCCTTAAGGACCGACTAGTACACAGCCACTATATAAGACCAAAACTGGAGGGTACATGGCTGGACAGGAAGGTCTGTGGGACGTTTAGATGTGGGAATTGCTCCTTTTGTAGGGTAATTACACCATGTAAGGGGTTTCAGAGCGCCTCGACAGGAAGTAGGTTTTTTACTAGAGATTTTGCAAACTGCAAAACTACTGGGGTAGTATACATGGCTACGTGTTCCTGCCCCATGAACTATATAGGGAAAACAAGGAGAGAACTTAGAAAGAGAGTGAGTGAACATCTGGGCGATGTGAGGAATAAGAGGGATACTCCCGTAGCTAGACACGTGTGGGAATGTCACCAAGGAAATGCTGATACCCTCAGGTTCTGTGTGTTGGAGGTAGTTAGACGCAATGGGAGACAGGGTGACTGGGATAGGTTAATACTGCAGAAGGAATCACAGTGGATCTTCAGAATGGAGTCGGTGGCCCCTAAGGGGTTAAATGAACAACTTACCTATAGCTGCTTCATTTGAAATTACTTTGTGTTTATGATTTTTATTATTCTTTGATAACTCTACCTAACAATTTTGTTGGTGTCCTGCCATATAAAGTACACTTACGAGATAGTGTATTAATATTTATATGTTGACCACAACTGGGTCACTAATGTATCTGTGGTTATATGATTATCGACAATTAAAACATTTTTTTGATTAGAATAAATACTGGGGATAAGTGAGTCCTTCATCAATAATCTTTGGGTTGTGGGATCAAAATTGATAACCGATATATTTAGCTAACTTGCTGCATTTGTCCCTGACCCAGTATCACTTCTAAGCAATAATAAGATATTGTCTGGTGTACAATTATCTGAGTTATGGGGGCATATGTCTGTAAAAATTTTAAGCAAATGATATAATGGGCTGCTAGCGGCTAAGGTATAGTTATGCCCTGTGCAGACCGATAACTGCGCACGCGCATGAGCAGCGGTGACGAACGCACCAGAAGTGGAGAGTGATTTTGGTGTGCAGGACTTGAATGGCCGTGACGGGCCAAGGTATAAGTGCGCCTGCGTGAGGCCTTAATCGTATATGGAGAACTGCGCCGGCGCGTCTTGAATAGTGACATGCGCACTGGTACTGGAGATGGTATTTTTCCTCTAGTGTTCATGCGATGATGGGACATGCGCAGTCTGAATTAGGAGACAGTCTGACTAGGTAGGTAGACGCTGTGCTCAGTCCCCAGAAACGAGACGCCTACTCAGTCCCCAGAAACGACATTAGCGGTTCTCCGGCCAAGTGGGCGGGCTATTTAAACCCCAGTGTTTGTACAGCGCACCACACCTGCAAATATGATGTTATGACGGCCACCAGTCTTTCGTATCTCTGGACGCTGGCTTATCCATCCGCCTCCTGATGAACTTGTATGATGGAAGGGAAACGCGTTGAGGCATCTATACATTATCCGGATTTCAGATAAGAACCCATTATCATGGCTTACTGGTTTAAAGAAAAATAATAAGTGATTCGGTGCAATATGTTGCGGCTCTATATTTTGAGCAATTTGTTAGTAAAGATACAGTAAAAGTCTGGCCTATCTCGGTGATCACTTCATTAAGTGATCAGTGTATTCACTTTGTTGGATGAAATTATTTTTTTGGACTTTTACCTTTCGAGTGCAGCATATATCTGCCTAGCCTTTATTAAGAAGCATATATATACTATTGGGATCTTAGTGTTATCGCTGTTGCGTGTTGTAGTGGGGAGAGTGCAGTAATGAAATTGGTGCAATATAGCTGATCCTAATGGTTTATTATTTTTGGTAAAAATGCTATATTATCCATCTTGGCTATAATAGATTTATTAAAACTCCAATGCACATTCGCTCCTCCTTCTTGGGTTTTTGATCCCTCTGTCTCACTCATGAATAGCGCTTTCCCTCACTTTTTGGTTTTTCCCTCTCATGATTCTATTTTTTTCTCTGGTTTAGAGCAGTGAGGATCAACTGTTAAGGGGAAGTGAGGGTCAGCCGACGGGAGCGGGGGCGCCACATCACGTATTCATCTAGGGTGCCAACCTCCGCTGTCAGGTAGGGACGACCTGATTAGGGTGAGTGTAGGGAGGAGTACATTAGGCTTTATCGTGCCATCCTCCATCACTGAATCATGCTCAGTGTTATCCGGTTTTTTGGTTTTTTGTTGGTTTAATCGTTGTTTGTGCTGTGATTTGAGTGTTACTGTTTAGTAAGTGTTCCTGATTACAAGCAGGTGTTTATCTAGTTTTTTATTCGGGTTCACTTCCCCCTCCCCCTTTTTTCTTTCACCACGGCTTAGCTGGCCTATTTATCAAGAAGGTTTACCAGCCATACTCTGCACCCATATAGGGCATAACAGGGTGCACCTAGGGTAAGCCGACGGTGAGCGGGGGCGCCAATTTGCGTTCAAGCTAGGGTGCCAACCTCCGCTGTTAGGAAGGGTATATGAGGATCGTTTAGGGTTTATAGGTACCCATTTATTCAGTAACACACAGCCACGGGTCATTTCAGGCCTGGTGCCTTTTAAGTGTTTGTCACGCAAATTTAATAAAGTTTATACATTTTAGGTATTAGTTTATGTTAGTCAGAATTGTATCCGATACCTGTGCATCTTGTTTTTTTTGATAGACACATTTAAAGGGAAGGCTCAAATTCTGGCAATATCTGCCTAGTAAGGGTGCCAGGTATGGAATTCAGCTCTACAAGCTGTGTGAGTGTACCTCAGGGTACACCCACAGGTTAAGAGTTTAAGAAGGGAAGGACACCCGGATTAAACCCCCTATGTGTTCTGGAAGGGAGTGGGAAAATTGAGTGGGATTTGATGTACAAATTGTTGTATCAAGATTATGACCTCTGTGTAGATAACTTTTATACAGCGTCCCACTCTTCAAGTCCCTCTCTTTGTGAGATACCGCAGCATATGGTAATGTCTACAAAACTCAGAGAGGCTTCCCTAAGTCGCTAACTGGTAAACTGCTCTAAAAAAGGTGAGAGCAGAGTCCAATGTAACGACAATATGTTGGTGGTCAAGTACAACGACAAGAGGGAGGAGGTACCTCTACACAGGTTCACAAACCACACTGTGTACTGGGGCACTACAAGAACATAGGGAGAGTTGATCTCTCTGATCAAGTCCTTCAAAATTACAGTGCCATGAGAAAAGCCAAAGTGTGGTACAAGAAGCTGGCCATGCACATCGTACAGATGGAAATGTATAAAGGCCCCGTCTCACATAGCGAGATCGCTAGCGAGATCGCTGCTGAGTCACAAGTTTTGTGACGCAACAGCGACCTCAGTAGCGATTTCGCTATGTGTGACACGTAGCAGCGACCAGGCCCCTGCTGCGAGATCTCTGGTCGTGTCGGAATGGCCTGGACCTTTTTTTGGTCGTTGAGGTCCCGCTGACATCGCTGAATCGGTGTGTGTGACACCGATCCAGCGATGTCTTCACTGGTAACCAGGGTAAACATCGGGTTACTAAGCGCAGGGCCGCGCTTAGTAACCCGATGTTTACCCTGGTTACCAGCGTAAATGTAAAAAAAAAACAAACAGTACATACTCACCATCTGTTGCCCGTCAGGTCCCTTGGCGTCTGCTTCCTGCTCTGACTGCCGCCGTAAAGTGAGAGCACAGCAGTGACGTCACCGCTGCGCTCTGCTCTCACTGTACGGCGGCTCAGTCAGAGCAGGAAGCAGACGGCAAGGGACACCGAAAGGCGAGTATGTACTGTTTGTTTTTTTTGGTAACCAGGGTAAACATCGGGTTACTAAGCGCGGCCCTGCGCTTAGTAACCCGATGTTTACCCTGGTTACCCGGGTGCTGCAGGGGGACTTCGGCATCGTTGAAGACAGTTTCAACGATGCCGAAGTCGTTCCCCTGATCGTTGGTCACTGGAGAGAGCTGTCTGTGTGACAGCTCCCCAGCGACCACACAGCGACAAAACAGCGACGCTGCAGCGATCAGCATCGTTGTCTGTATCGCTGCAGCGTCGCTGTGTGAGACGGGGCCTTAACTCTTTCATGCTATCACGATGTGCAGGCCAGACAGGTATATCGTGCCTTCAGTTTCAGGAGGTAGTGATTAAGGCCCTAATCTTTGGAGCCTCAGTACTTCCGGAACTGAAGGAGCTCGTATCATATCAGGTCAAATTTCTCCGGGAAAATCCCTCAAACTACAAAAGAAAGGAAGGTCGCAAAAGAGGTGAGCGTGTTACAGAAGGGAGACAAGCAAGAACACCACTTATCAATGCGACACCTGTCCCGACAAACCTGGCCTGTGTATAAAAGAATGCTTCAAACTGTACCACACATCCATGGACTACTAAATTCATTTCTGACTTACACAACTCATGTATGCCAACCTGATGTACAATACACAACTAATATATGACACTATACTAGAAACACACTAGATCAGTTCCAAAATGGGGTCACTTGTAGGTCTCCACTGTTTAGGCATAGCAGGGGCTCTCAGAACGCAATATAACGCCTGCAGACCATTCCATCAAAGTCTGCATTCCAAAACGTCACTCCTTCCATTTCGAGCCCTGTTGTGCATCCAAACAGAAGTTTTTGTCCACATATGGCATATCAGCGTACTTAGGAGAAATTGCACAACAGATCGTGTGGTCCATTTTCTCCTGTAAGGCTATGTGCACACGATGCGGATTTGCTGCGGATCCGCACCGGATTTTTCCGCGCAGAAACGCTGCAGACCCGCACTGTGATGTACAGTACAATGTTAATCAATGGTTAAAAAAGACAGTTGTGCACAAGTTGCGGAAAAATCAGTGCGGAATTGCTGCGGATTTAAAAGAAGTGCATGTCACTTCTTTTGTGAGGATCTGCAGCGTTTCTGCTCCCCTCCATGATAGAAATCCGCAGTGGCAAAAACTGCAGAAAATCCGCACAAAATCCGCAGCTGCGGATTCTGCCAGGAGATGCGGATTTTGTGCAGAAAATTCTGCACCACATTTCCTACGTGTGCACATACCCTTACCCTTGTGAAAATAAAAAAAAATTGAAGTATAAAGTAAAAAGTGTGGGAAAAAAAAAAAGTTAGGCTGTGTTTCCACGGTCAGTAAACGCTGCTTGTTTGACGATGCAGCGTCAAACAAGCAGCGTCCAGATGTTCCAGCATAGTGGAGGGGATTTGATGAAATCCCGTCTCCACTATGCGTGGAAACCCGCACGCGGAGGCCCTGCGACTCCGGACATGCTGCGCGTCTTTTCAGAACGCAGCATGTCCGTACACCTTGCGGGGACGCAGCGTCCCCGCAAGGTATATCACAGGGCCCTATGGCGAGGGGTGCGATGATCCCGGATGTGTACTGTACACATCCGGCACCATCGCGTCCCAGGAAGGGGGCGGGGCTTATCGCCGAGCGGCTTCGCCGCTGCGACGATAACGCCGCGTCTCCGGACAGTGGAGACATACCCTTAGTGTTCATTTTTTCTCTTCAACATTCCATTACTTCCTGTAAAGCACCTGAAGTTTTAATAAACTTCTGGAATGTTGTTTTGAGCACCTTGAGGGGTACAGTTTTTAGAATGGTGTCACTGTTGGGTATTTTCGGTCATGTAGGCCCCTCAAAGTTATTTCAAATGTGATGTGGCCCCTAAAAAAAATGGTGTAAATTTTGTTGTAAAAATGAGAAATCGCTTAAGTTAATGGTTCAATGAAGAAATATCTGTAGGTTTGGAGTACTTGGATTATGTATATCTATATCCAGGATTTTCAATTTCTCTTTTCCAAGCCATAAGGAAGATAGATTGAACAATATGGGTAAGACGGGTGTCATTTTAGGGGTGCAAATTGCCCCCTTTTATATCAGACTTAACGGTTCCTCCCCCCCATTTTTTTTTATTCTCTCTCCCTCCTCCCCATCCTTATTCCTCTTTTTCTTTGTCTCATTCTTTCCTTTCATGTTTATACCATTATTAGTTGGGGTGACCTAGCTTCAATTGTTTGGGTCGCTCTCTTTCAGCCGACACTTCATATGTATCGCCAAAGGTTGTACGGTCTCCCTGGATAGGGGATTCCTACATCCACCATGGATTTATTTTTCTTTTCAGATTTTGTTGGACTTGAATGAAAATGACTTTTGACCTGTAAGTTCTATTATTTCGGGACTTCTTGGCTACAGGTCTTGATATACAGTTGTAAATGAGATCTCTTTTTGTAATCAGTAATCGTTAAGTTGCTGAATCCTTTGTTACTTGCTTGTTATGAAAATCTTTTCAATAAAAACCAGGTTAAACATAAAAATGAGAAATCGCTGGTCCACTTTTAAACCTTCTAACTTCAGAATTTTTTTAAAAAATTGTGTGATGTCAAGTAGACATGTGAGAAATGTTATTTATTAACTACTTTGTGTGACATATCTCTGTGATTTGAGGGCATAAAAATTTAAAGTTTAAAAATATCACAATTTTCCAAATTTTAACAAATGCCTGTGGCATTTTCTGCGCAGATTCTTCCTCTCTTGGCAGAAAACGGAGTTGAAAATCCGTGCGGATTTGATGCGTTTTTGTAAGCTAAATAAAGATATATTATTTAACAAAAAAAATAAAATTGCTATGAAATTTCCTTGTCCAACCTCTTCTTTTACATACTACATTCAAGAATAATGTTTACACACACAGATAGACATATCTATAGATATAGTTAGCTATATCTATAGATAGATAAATACCAAGCCTGATGTTTATTAATAAACAAAATAAAATAGTACATAATGAGTTAAATAAAGACACACAAAATCTGCGTTAGGTTGGGGTCACACTTGCGAAAAACTCGCACCTCAGTACCTGGCACTCAGACAAATTTTCCAAACCAGAGAGGGAAAGCCAGCAACTGGGGCAGATCATTATAGCCCGGGAAGAGGGTAATATCCATGGATCTTCCCAGGCTATTATCCGCTCACAGCTGTATATTTAGCCCTTACTAGCTATTACAATAGAGGAGCCCCCCCAAAAAAAGAAAAGAGAAAAAAAATCACGTGGGGTCCCCTATAATTAATAACCAGAAAAGGCTATGCGGGCAGCTGTGGACTGAAATTAATAGCCTAGGAAGGGTCCGTGGATATTTACCACCACCCCCTTTCCCTGGCTACAAACACCATTTCTCAGCTGCCCCAGAAATTACTCATCTGTAAGATGAGCCAATTCTGGCACTTAGCCTCTTTCTTCCCACTTGCCCTATAGTAGTGGCAAGTAGGGGTAATAGATGGGGGGTTGATGTCACCTTGTATTGTCAGGTGACATCAGGCCCACGGCTTAGTAATAGAGAGGTGTCAATAAGAAACATATCCATTACTAATCCTATAGTTGTTACATGTTAAATAAAAACACAGCCAAAATAAAGTATTTTAATGAAATAAAACACAACAGTTTCCCATATTTATTATACGCCTAATTCCAGCGACGCCCTTGTTCTCCTGCAAAAGAAAACAAATACTCCCTGTTCTGATGTAATCCATTTAATAACGACTGTCCCATGACGATCTCCCATGTAGAGCTGTCACATCGGGAGATGTGACTGCTCTACAGGGGTCTCATATGATACACTGACCGGAGATAATACTTTCGCAGTGTAGTTCATCGGAGTTCGTTCTCTCACTTTACGGCACTACAGCTGCATGAGAATTTTCTCACGCAGTGGTGCTGCAAGTGACAGAAGGAACTCCGGTGACCTTTAGGCGGCAGAGTGATACAGTGCAGGAGGATACCTCCTGTCACTGTATCACCGGAGCCCCTGTAGAGCGGTCACATCTCCTGATGTGTCAGCTCTCCATGGGAGATCATCGTGGGACACTCGGTATTAAATGGATTACATTGGGACAGGGAGAATTGGTTAGGTTTATTATTTTATTTATTTTTTTTAAGGTGATCGATGGTGTCGGGGATTAGCTGTTTGGTAAGTATGTACTGTATGTGTACATGTATGTGTACTAGATGGTGGCCCGATTCGAACGCATCGGGTATTCTAGAATATGTATGTACAGTATGTATGTATGTATGTATCATCACATCCCCTTTGAGAAAGCCATCACGGGAAACGCGCGTCACGGGTCGAGGGAAGGATCTATGCACAGTTTAGACTTACTATGGGTGAGCAATGCTTTTGACTTAATACGAGTGTAAAAGGATTTGGCGGTGCTTCATTAGCATATGAAAGATTACTATAGAATATTAGGATTGTTGTGCACTTAGCCTTTGTTTTCCTTTTCCTTGAACTGATTTACAATTTGATATATGCATGTGCCCTCCCAGGTCATACAGTGGAGCATGGATTTTTCCCTTTAAGTACCATCTGTTGTTTCTTCCTTCATTTGCTAACTTATTGTAGCATATTATATGTAATTGTATGTTTAATTAAAGTAAATTCTTTTAATGAAATTTCTGTGGGTGGTATATGTACTCTTTTTTCGCTTGTATTGAATGTATGTATGCATATAGCAGCCACATAGCATATAACACAGCCCACGCAGTACCGTATATAGAAGCCACGCACTATATAACACAGCCCACGTAATATATAACACAGCCCACGCAGCATATAACACAGCCCACGCAGTACCGTATATAGAAGCCACGCAGCATATAACACAGCCCACGCAGCATATAACACAGCCCACGCAGCATATAACACAGCCCACGCAGCATATAACACAGCCCACGCAGCATATAACACAGCCCACGCAGCATATAACACAGCCCACGCAGCATATAACACAGCCCACGCAGCATATAACACAGCCCACGCAGCATATAACACAGCCCACGCAGCATATAACACAGCCCACGCAGCATATAACACAGCCCACGCAGCATATAACACAGCCCACGCAGCATATAACACAGCCCACGCAGCATATAACACAGCCCACGCAGCATATAACACAGCCCACGCAGCATATAACACAGCCCACGCAGCATATAACACAGCCCACGCAGCATATAACACAGCCCACGCAGCATATAACACAGCCCACGCAGCATATAACACAGCCCACGCAGCATATAACACAGCCCACGCAGCATATAACACAGCCCACAGAGCATATAACACAGCCCACAGAGCATATAACACAGCCCACACAGCATATAACACAGCCCACACAGCATATAACACAGCCCACGCAGTACCGTATATAGAAGCCACGCAGTATATAACACAGCCCACGTAATATATAGCACAGCCCACGCATTATATAACACTAGCCACGTAGTATATAGCAGTGTGGGCACCATATCCCTGTTAAAAAAAATAATTAAAATAAAAAAGTTATATACTCACCCGCCAGCGTCCAGCGAAGCTCTCCCGATGCGCGCGCGGCTGCCGCCAGCTTCCGTTCCTGGCGATGCATTGCGAAATTACCCAGATGACTTAGCGGTCTCGCGAGACCGCTAAGTCTTCTGGGTAATTTCGCAATGCATCTCTGGGAACGGAAGCTGGCGGCAGCCGCGCGCGCATCGGCGGACGACGAGTTTTACCATATAGTGAGCATGGTAAATAAAAAACCCAAATAACTGTAAAATTGCACTTTTTTTTTTGCAATTTCACCACACTTGGAATTTGTTTTCCCCGTTTTACAGTCCACTATATGGTAAAATAAATGGTGTTGCTCAAAGGTACAACTCGTCCCACAAAAAACAGTCCTTCATGTGGCTATATTGATGGAAAAATTAAGCTATGGCTCTGGGAAGAAGACAAAGCGAAAATGCAAAGATTGGGGGGGGGGGGGAAATATGAATAGCAAGGTTGTGAAAGGGTTAAAGGGAACCTGTCACCCCGTTTTTTCGGTATGAGATAAAAATACCGTTAAATAGGGCCTGAGCTGTGCATTACATAGTGTATTTTGTGGACCCCGATTCCCCACCTATGCTGCCGAAATACGTTACTGAAGTAGCCGTTTTCGCCTGTCAATCAGGCTGGTCTGGTCAGATGGGTGTGGTGTCCTCCCCAGATCTTGCGTAGTTTTCCGTTGGTGGCGTAGTGGTGTGCGCATGTCCAACGTCCCGAATCCTCTGCCAGGGGTGTAAAAACAACAGCGATGTCCATTATTCCATTGGTGGTCGGTGGGCGCGGCCATCTTGCTTTGGCCGCAGAAGCGGCGCTCTGCTGGCCGCGGCTTCAGGAAAATGGCCGCGGGCATCCGCGCGTGCGCAGATGGCTATCGCGGCGGCCATTTTCGTGAAGCCGAGATGCGAATTCTGCTTCACGAAAATGGCCGCCGCGATAGCCATCTGCGCACGCGCGGATGCCCGCGGCCATTTTCCTGAAGCCGCGGCCAGCAGAGCGCCGCTTCTGCGGCCAAAGCAAGATGGCCGCGCCCACCGACCACCAATGGAATAACGGACACCGCTGTTGTTTTTACACCCCTGGCAGAGGATTCGGGACGTTGGACATGCGCACACCACTACGCCACCAACGGAAAACTACGCAAGATCTGGGGAGGACACCACACCCATCTGACCAGACCAGCCTGATTGACAGGCGAAAACGGCTACTTTGGTAACGTATTTCGGCAGCATAGGTGGGGAATCGGGGTCCACAAAATACACTATGTAATGCACAGCTCAGGCCCTATTTAACGGTATTTTTATCTAATACCGAAAAAACGGGGTGACAGGTTCCCTTTAAGAAAAAATTGTTTGAATTGCATTTTTCTTTTTCACAAGTTTGCCATGCTTTTTTTTCCCTCAAAAAAACAATTCTCATTCACTTTCTTGCCATCAGGAAACCCTTCAGGTTTTGTGACAAATCAGAACTGAAAAAAAAGCAACATGTGCACTCGGCTTAAGCCTCTGCTTTTTTTTTTATGCATAGAAATAAGCATGTGGAAAAACTCATGGTGGGAATATAGCCTAGGAATATTTTAATGCTTTTCAGCCAGGTTTCAGTGAATGATAAGGATGTAATGAGCACTGACCTACACGATACATTCTGCAGGCCACTCACACTGCAAGAAAACCCAAAAGACAATGACGGAATTTGTTTTTCTCAATTTTCTAGTATAGGATTAAAATAAAACAAAGTTACAAAAAGTTCTGGCAGAACCTATGCAAAAATTACTAAAAAAATAAAATCCGGTTAGACCCCATTCTGCAGCGATTTTTAGAGGCAGCTTATTGTTACAGTGCAGGTAATGATTAGACAGACAGAGTAATGGCTGATCACAGGGCACAGGTAGGACACAGTGGAACCAGAGGATACTGACTTGAGGAGGACGGAAGCTCCAATCGCAGTCCCCACCATGGACGCTCCGAGCACATACTTATTAACAGCCACCATGTCTGCCCAGAGGTCACTGCTGACTGCAGCCACAGAGCAACGTGACTCCCACAGCTTCCTGCTTCTCTACGGGGGCGCGTTTGAGTCAAACCAACCTGTCACGAGGCCTCCGTGCGCTAGGCTGTAACAAGCACTCCGCACTGCCGGCGCTCACCACTAGGGGGAGTGCGGAGCCTCGTATACCGCATACAGCAATGTGTCTCCTCACAGTGATGTCGGCGCTGTCTGACGCTGGTATTGTTATAACTCTAATTAGACGTCAGAGACAGAGAATGTGACTCTGAGGGCGGACAGAAGAGTGTTATTTCTCAAATAAAGCGTGTTTTAAAGCACAATGGAAATCTAAGCACCTGCCCAGTGTAATGTGCCCGCCTCCGCCCAGGACTTCTCTCTACATAGTGGCCTCCTCCGCCCAGGGCTTCTCTGTATAGTGGCCGCCTCCGCCCAGGACTTCTCACTGTCTAGTGACCACATCCGCCCAGAACTTCTCACTGCATAGTAGCCACCTCCGCCCAGGGCTTCTCTCTGTATAGTGGCCGCCACCGCCCAGGACTTCTCACTGCATAGTAGCCGCCTCCGCCCAGGACTTCTCTCTGTATAGTGGCCGCCTCCACCCAGGACTTCTCACTGCATAGTGCCCGCCTCCGCCCAGGGCTTCTCTGTATAGTGGCTGCCTCCGCCCAGGATTTCTCACTGTCTAGTGACCACATCCGCCCAGAACTTCTCACTGCATAGTAGCCGCCTCCGCCCAGGACTTCTCACTGCATAGTAGCCGCCTCCGCCCAGGACTTCTCTCTGTATAGTGGCCGCCTCCACCCAGGACTTCTCACTGCATAGTAGCCGCCTCCGCCCAGGGCTTCTCTCTGTATAGTGGCCGCCACCGCCCAGGACTTCTCACTGCATAGTAGCCGCCTCCGCCCAGGGCTTCTCTCTGTATAGTGGCCGCCACCGCCCAGGACTTCTCACTGCATAGTAGCCGCCTCCGCCCAGGGCTTCTCTCTGTATAGTGGTCGCCTCCGCCCAGGGCTTCTCTCTACATAGTGGCAGCCTCCGCCCAGGACTTCTCTCTACATAGTGGCAGCCTCCGCCCAGGACTTCTCTCTACATAGTGGCAGCCTCCGCCCAGGACTTCTCACTGTATAGTGACCACCTCCGCCCAGGACTTCTCACTGCATAGTAGCCGCATCCGCCCAGGAATTCTCACTATATAGTGGCCGCCTTCGCCCAGGACTTCTCACTGTATAGTGGCCGCCTCCACCCAGGACTTCTCACTGTAAAGTGGCCGCCTCCGCCCAGGACTTCTCTCTGTATAGTGGCCGCCTCCGCCCAGCACAACCTTCACTTTAATTTTCTTTAGAGGTTCCAGGTTCTGGTCTGTAGCAATTTACAAACAACATATAGAGATGACTGACACTTTGTTTTCATTGACTTTGTTGTTCTATCAATCCTTTTCTATCTGGTGGGCAATGGGGCTTATTGGAGGTTAATGTTAAAGCTTTGTAATACAGTATCTGCTAATTATGCAAATTGTGTCTTCAGAGAGGAAGAGAGCTAGAACTCTAGTGTCACCTATTGGAAGGTAGCAATCCTACAAGTTGATATAGAAGGGTTGTTTTGCCTTTAATTGCCTTTTACCTTTAATTGCTATAGTGTATTCTTATGACACTGTAGTCTGTTAAGGCCCCGTCTCACTTAGCGACGCTAAAGCGATCCCGACAACAATACGACCTGTCAGGGATCGTTGCTGCGTCGCTATGTGGTCGCTGGTGAGATGTCAAACAGTGAGATCTTCCAACGATCGCAGCTGCGATCTCACTGTTTGACATCTCACCAGCGACCTGTACAACGATGTCACATGGGAGCTATTATGACAATTCAGTGTCTGAGTCGTCAACGAGGTTGTTGGTAAGGTGTCAAACACAGCGATGTGTGCTACCCAGCGGGACCTCAACGATCAAAAAAAGGTCCAGGCGATTCCGACACGACCAGCGATCTCACAGCAGGGGCCTGGTCGCTGCTACGTGTCACACATAGCGAGATCGCTACTGAGGTCGCTGTTGCGTCACAAAACTTGTGACTCAGCAGCGATCTCGCTAGCGATCTCGCTTAGTGAGACGGGGGCTTTAGTCTCCTCTTCAAGGATTTTATACTTATTATCATATATGTTTTCAATATTCAGCAAATAGCATGTTCCGGGTACTTGACAAATAAAGGTCAGTATGACCCGGGGTAACGGAGGGGGGGGGGGCTACATGAATTACATTGAGAGTTACATTTGTTGTAAATGGTATAAAATACTGCCTCTTGCTGCATTAGATCAGATAAAAGTGACTTTGCTCACAATCTGTGTGCATCTTCCTTTTTCTCCAAGCGCGCTTGTCAATGGAGGGTGTAATTCAACAATTTGGCCTCACTGGTGATCTGGCATGTCTTACATTGGGTCAGAACGCAAACAGCTACAACAAAGTCAATGTTGACCCTTTAACGAGCCTTGTCACATGACTTAGGATAATAACCAAACCAGAATCTCAATTTGCAGACACTGTGTTTCTTGGTACTGCCCCTCGTCAGTGCAAAGCGGAGATCTGGTTTGGCTGTGTGAGAGGCGTCAGACCGTTATCCAAGAAGTATTGTTTCTCCTTGCGGAGATCGACATGCTAAGCATGCCGAGATGGGGAGACTTAAAGCTGCAATGCTCCTCTGGGTAATATGCTAATTATGCAAATTGTCTCTTCAGAGAGGAAGAGAGCTAGAACTCTAGTGCCACTTATTGGAAGGTAGAAATCCTACAAGTCAACGTTGACCCTTTAACGAGCCTTGTCACATGACTTAGGATAATAGCCAAACCAGAATCTCAATTTGCAGACACTGTGTAATACAGTATCTAAAACTGTTGTAAAAATATGGCTTTTCTTCAGTATACAATAGTGCAGACCTGGACGAAGTGCAGACACATCCGTCCCTCTGGCTGTTCCAATCCGGCCCGTGGACTGAGACAGCCAAAGTGGCCCACAGGTCGCATCTTGCCCTCCCCCACCCGCCGTCCATCCGACACTCCCTCTGCATTAGAGTCCCGCTGTCAGTCAGGGCAGGGGACGCGGTTACAGCGGCCGCTCCGTATACTCAGAAGAGTGACTGAACCGGCCTCGCCCCGCCCCTATGACTGAATACTGAATGCTGGCGGGGGAGATAAAGATTACTTTCTCCCCGCTGCATTTGGATGCGTGCAGCGCCGGGCAGCATCATAAGGCTGCTAACCTGCAGAGTAACCCCATATCTACAGGTTAACAGCATTATTTCTGGTGACAGGTTCCCTTTAATATTGAGCAGAATTAATTTCAAGCTATTACAGTAGTTCGGCCCTCCACAACAGTCACAGTCTTTCATGTGGCCCCTTGGGAACATTCATTGCCCACTCTTGTACTAGTGGATACAGGACAACTTGCTCTGCTCTGCTTTTATAGCATAATAATGAAACAGTGATGGGATTTACAAATAACATATTTAAAGGTCGGATCCATAATTAATATATTTTGTTTATGTTATAGTTTGAAGCCAATTCATGGTCATTTTGTTTAGTTACTTGCAGATTTTTGTCTTATTAACCCCTTCACGCTGCGGCCAGATTCCGTTTTTTTTTTTCCATTTTCTTTTTTTTTCCTCCCCTTCTTCCAATAGCCATATCTTTTTTATTTTTCCATCCACATTGCCATATGAGGACTTCCATTTTTGGGGTACGAGTTGTACTTTTGAATGACACCATTCATTTTATCATTTTGATGCACTGGAAAGCTGGAATAAAATTCCAAGTATGTTGAAATTTAAAAAAAAAACACGAGCAATTCCACATTTTTTTTTTGTTTTATTTACTATGTTCATTTTATAGTAAATCTGATCTGGCAATATGATTCTCCAGGTCAGATCGATTTTTATATTTAAGTGGTTAAAAAAAAATGTTTTGCATGCGTCGCCATTTTCCGAAATCTGTAACGTTTTCAATTTTTGGGATCTGGGGCTGTGTGAGGGCTTAGTTTTTGAATCCTTTAGGCTGGAGTCACACTTGGCGTAAGACAATACGCCACGTATTATACGTCCGTACTACGGCCGTAATACGGAGAAATGTTCCCAAAATAGTGATCCGTAGTCAGGGTGTGTCAGCGTATTTTGCGCATGGCATCCTCCGTATGTAATCCGTATGGCATCCGTACTGCGAGATTTTCACGCAGGCTTGCAAAACCGACATCTAATGGATTTATGTGCTCAAATGTTCGGGAAAACATATATACAGTATATATATATATATATGTCATTGAGACACATATATATATATTCTGTATTTAGATTTCATTCAGCGCGATATCTGTGAACAGCCGGTAATTCAATTGCCGGCTTTTCATTTCTCCTTCACAAACCCGACAGGATATGAGGCATGATTACATACAGTAAACCATCTCATATCCCCTTTTTTTTTGCATATTCCACACTACTAATGTTAGTAGTGTGTATGTGCAAAATTTCAGCGCTGTAGCTGCTAAAATAAAGGGTTAAATGGCGGAAAAAATTGGCGTGGGCTCCCGCGCAATTTTCTCCGCCAGAATGGTAAAGCCAGTGACTGAGGGCAGATATTAATAGCCAGGAGAGGGTCCATGGTTATTGGCCCCCCTGTGGCTAAAAACATCTGCCCCCAGCCACCCCAGAAAAGGCACATCTGGAAGATGCGCCTATTCTGGCACTTGGCCACTCTCTTCCCACTCCCTGTAGCGGTGGGCTATGGGGTAATGAAGGGTTAATGCCACCTTGCTATTGTAAGGTGACATTAAGCCAGATTAATAATGGAGAGGCGTCAATTATGACACCTATCCATTATTAATCCAATTGTTGGAAAGGGTTAAAAAACACACACACACATGATTTAAAAGTAGTTTAATGAAATAAACACAGCGGTTGTTGTAATAATTTATTGTTCTCTCAATCCATCAGGAACACCCTCGCTTGGAAAAATAATAAACGCACAAGATACATACCTTCTGGTGAACCGTCTCGTCCCACGAAGTAATCCATCTGAAGGGGTTAACTAATATTACAGGCAGGAGCCCTGCTAAATGCAGCTGTGCTCCGTGCCTGTAATCCCCCGGCGAATGAATGAAATGTAGGTCATTGACCTACATTTCCTTCAGTCGCGGTGATGCGCCCCCTGGTGGATGTCCTCATATGACCTGGAGCGTGGGAAAAAGTTCCCAGGCTGCAGTTCATAAGAACATCCACCAGAGGGCGCCTCACCGCGACTCAATGTAAGTACAGATCCTGCTTTCCTTTCAGCACCCGGGGATTACAGGCACAAGCGAGTGGTTTATCGCAGCTGGTGCCTGTAATATTAGTTAACCCCTTCAGATGGATTACTTCGTGGGACGAGACGGTTCACCAGAAGGTATGTATCTTGTGCGTTTATTATTTTTCCAAGCGAGGGTGTTCCTGATGGATTGAGAGAACAATAAATTATTACAACAACCGCTGTGTTTATTTCATTAAACTACTTTTAAATCATGTGTGTGTGTGTTTTTTAACCCTTTCCAACAATTGGATTAATAATGGATAGGTGTCATAATTGACGCCTCTCCATTATTAATCTGGCTTAATGTCACCTTACAATAGCAAGGTGGCATTAACCCTTCATTACCCCATATCCCACCGCTACAGGGAGTGGGAAGAGAGTGGCCAAGTGCCAGAATAGGCGCATCTTCCAGATGTGCCTTTTCTGGGGTGGCTGGGGGCAGATGTTTTTAGCCACGGGGGGGGGCAATAACCATGGACCCTCTGCTGGCTATTAATACCTGCCCTCAGTCACTGGCTTTACCACTCTGGCGGAGAAAATTGCGCGGGAGCCCACGCCAATTTTTTCCGCCATTTAACCCTTTATTTCAGCAGCTGAAATTTTGCACATACACACTACTAACATTAGTAGTGTGGAATATGCAAAAAAAAAGGGGATAAGAGATGGTTTACTATATGTAAACCATGTCTCATATCCTGTCGGGTTTGTGCAGGAGAAATGAAAAGCCGGCAATTGAATTACCGACTTTTCACTAACAGCGCTGCGTATTTCTCGCAAGTCACACTGCAGGTCTGTGTGGAATCCGTATTTTTCTCGCCCCCATAGACTTTCATTAGCGATTTTTTTGCGCAATACGCTGACAAACGCAGCATGCTGCGATTTTGTACGGCCGTAGAAAGCCGTATAATACTGAACCGTAATATACGGCTAATAGGAGCAGCCCCATTGAGAATAATTGTGCCGTTTATTTTGCGAGTTTTACGGACGTAATTTCTGCGCTCTTACGTCCGTAAAACTCGCTAGTGTGAGGCCGGCCTAACAGGAAAAAATGGACCCAACAATTTGTTGTGCGATTGCTCCTGAGCATGCTTATTCCCCATCTATGGGGGAAAAAAAACACTTTTTCAGTTACACTTGTTCGTGTTGCCTTGTTCGTCGGGTTGGTGTGTGACAGTGCACGGTAGCGCCCCTCTTCTCTGGGTGGGGGAAGAGAACAGGTGGTAGGCTGATTCAGGAGATAAGGCAAGGGTGGCGGCTCCGGCATCTTAAACTTCAGAAGTATCCTGAGGAATAGGGCGAGCTAGGGCAGTGTAAGGCCGGTTTCACACGTCAGTGGCTCCGGTACGTGTGGTGACAGTTTTCTCACGTACCGGAGACACTGACTCACGTAGACACATTAAAATCAATGTGTCTCTGCACATGTCAGCGTGTTTTCACGGACCGTGTGTCCGTTTGAAAAACATGGAGACATGTCAGTGTTCGTGGGAGCGCACGGATCACACGGACCCATTAAAGTCAATGGGTCCGTGTAAAACACGTACCGCACACGGATGCTGTCTGTGTGCAGTCCGTGTGTTGTGCAGGAGACAGCGCTACAGTAAGCGCTGTCCCCCCAGCTTGTGGTGCTGAAGCCGCCATTCATTTCTTCCCTCCAGCAGCGTTCGCTGGAGAGAAGGAATGAAAAATCATTGTTTTTTTATTTTTTTTGCGGTTGAAATAAAGTTCCCGGTAACCAACCCCCTCCCATCCCCTCCCACCCCCTGTGCGCCCGCCCGCTGGAAATAAAATACTCACCCAGCTCCCTCGATGCTTCCTCTCAGCGCCGCAGCTTGTCCTGTATGAGCAGTCACGTGGTGCCACTCATTACAGTGATGAATATGCGGCTCCACCCCTATGGGAGCGATCTTATGATCGCTGCTATGTAGCAGAGCCGATCGCGTTGTGCCAGCTTCTAGCCTCCCATGGAGGCTATTGAAGCATGGCAAAAGTAAAAAAAAAAGTTAAAAAAATGTGAAAAAAAAAAGTTTAAATCACCCCCCTTTCGGCCCCAATCAAAATAAATCAATAAAAAAAATCAAACCTACACATAATTCGTATCGCCGCATTCAGAATCACTCGATCTATCAATAAAAAAAAGCATAACCCGATTGCTAAACGGCGTAGTGAGAAAAAAATTCGAAACGCTAGAATTACGTTTTTTTGTCGCAGCGACATTGCATTAAAATGCAATAAAGGGCGATCAAAAGAATGTATCTGCACCGAAATTATATCATTAAAAACGCCAGCTCAGCACGCAAAAAAGAAGCCCTCAACCGACCCCAGATCATGAAAAATGGAGACGCTACGAGTATCGGAAAATGGCGCTTTTTTTAGCAAAGTTTGGAGTTTTTTTTCACCACTTAGATAAAAAATAACCTAGTCATGTTAGGTGTCTATGAACTTGTACTGACCTGGAGAATCATAATGGCAGGTCACTTTTAGCATTTAGTGAACCTACCAAAAAAGCCAAACAAAAAACAAGAGTGGGACTGCACTTTTTTTGCAATTTCACCGCACTTGGAATTTTTTTCCCGTTTTCTAGTACACAACATGGTGAAACCAATGATGCTGTTCAAAAGTACAACTTGTCCTGCAAAAAATAAGCCCTCACATGGCCAAATTGACAGAAAAATAAAAAAGTGAAGGGGTTAATGGAGCCCAAAATCGCTTTGCTGACAGGTTCTCTGGGAGGCGTGACAAGTTTTTTGTTTTCAGAGAGGCCTGTAAACTGTACTTTAGGTTACGTTCTATTTCCTCAGATACAGAGGAGCAACGTGTGCGGATAATAATCTCGCTCCTTCAGGGGGACCCCCAAGTATGGGCGTTTTCTCTCCCGTCTGACTCAGTCGATTCAGACAGGGGAGGTAAAGACAAGGAAAACAAAACAAGCAAAATCCAGTAAACCCTCTACTCATGATGTCACAATACAGTATATGTAAGAGGTAACTAGCGCCTGTATAAAGGATGTCACAGGACACACCAAATAATTGCTAAAGCAAAAAACCACAAAAAAATAGGTGCAAAAAAATGTCCAAAGTAGACAAAAATCTTTATTAAATATATAAATAACACAACAAGGAATACAGAAATAGTGGGTTAAAAAATGCAGATATCATGTACAGTACGCATGGAGCCCGACCACACACCACACATCAGCAGCCGGGCAAAACACAATAAAGGTACAGGGTACTCCCTAGTTACTGCATGCTACATTTTGAAAGTCTCTGAGCATGCTACATATATATCTCAGGAGCCCGTACCAACAAATATCCAAAGATTATGCCAATATAGGGTGTATCCAAGAAGTGTCTTACCAGCTAACGTGGGGAGAGCGTCCGCTCCAGACCCACCCCGACGCGCGTTTCGGAGATATCCTTCCTCAGGGGGCGTGTCATATCAAATACCGAAGTGGGTTTTTATATTAATCATGGTCCCAGATAGCCAATACGCAAGAACGCTAGATAATCAGGGCGCCAGACCGGCACCGGAAAGCACGGGCCCATGCGATCCGGTGCCGGGCCGTGACCCGGAAGTACGATAATCGCCCCATGCGCATGACCGGAAGTACAAATGCGGCCATATTGGAACAGGGAACGCCGCAATATAGGTGAAGATGTACTTATATCAAGGACCAGAAATACAGGTGCGGCCATATTGTAAGAAGGAAAATAATGCCCAAACATACGAATCTGATGGCGAAGCAAATATAACACCCTGTGCGCGCATTTGAACAAATAACAAGGGTTTAAAGAGCCATACAGCCCCACATAGTGCCACCAATGATGATGGTAACTAATGTCAAAAGATTACTATCTCGCTGCATATATTACAAAACTGCATAATATCTATAATATAACGCTGGGAGTGTCACTCTGTCCGAAGCCTTTATAGACCCCACAGAGTGACGCTCCCAGGAGATCGCGGTATGCGTAAGCGCTGAACGCACACCGCGATCTCCAACGGAGAAGCAGGGACGAGCCAGGAGGGTGAGTATGCAATACTTACCTGTCCCGTTCCACCGACGTGATTCCGGGCCATGAATGTCCCCCTGCTCCCGGAATCGGCGCCTGCGCAGTCCGCGCTTTCCGGCGCCATTTTCTTGAAGACACACTGCGTGTCTTCAAGAAAATGGCGCCGGAAAGCGCGGACGCCTGTGACGTTCAGTTCAGAGGGCGCGATGACGCGCTTAATGCGCGCCGCCCTCTGACTGAACAGTCACAGCCAGAGGACCCGAAAGACCGAGCGGTGGAATGGGGGACAGGTAAATATAGCAAGTCCCGGGGGCCTGAGCTAGCGGCGACTCTGGCACCTGACCCCCACAGCGCGCCGGTGTCCCCGCCAGCTCAGGCCCCCAGCACAGCCGCCCGCACTCTCAGCACCACCACGCACAGCCGCCCGCACTCACCACCGCCACGCACAGCCGCCCGCACTCACCACCGCCACGCACAGCCGCCCGCACTCACCACCGCCACGCACAGTCGCCCGCACTCACCACCGCCACGCACAGCCGCCCGCACTCACCACCGCCACGCAGCCGCCCGCACTCACCACCGCCACGCACAGCCGCCCGCACTCACCACCGCCACGCACAGCTGCCCGCACTCACCACCGCCACGCACAGCCGCCCGCACTCACCACCGCCACGCACAGCCGCCCGCACTCACCACCGCCACGCAGCCGCCCGCACTCACCACCGCCACGCACAGCCGCCCGCACTCAGCACAGCAGCCCGCACTCAGCACAGCCGCCCGCACTCAGCACAGCCGCCCGCACTCAGCACAGCCGCCCGCACTCAGCACAGCCGCCCGCACTCAGCACAGCCACCCGCACTCAGCACAGCCGCCCGCACTCAGCACAGCCACCCGCACTCAGCACAGCCACCCGCACTCAGCACAGCCGCCCGCACTCAGCACAGCCGCCCGCACTCAGCACAGCCGCCCGCACTCACCACCGCCACGCAGAGCCGCCCGCACTCACCACCGCCACGCACAGCCGCCCGCACTCACCACCGCCACGCACAGCCGCCCGCACTCACCACCGCCACGCACAGCCGCCCGCACTCACCACCGCCACGCACAGCCGCCCGCACTCAGCACAGCCGCCCGCACTCAGCACAGCGGCCCGCACTCACCACCGCCACGCACAGCCGCCCGCACTCACCACCGCCACGCACAGCCGCCCGCACTCAGCACAGCCGCCAGCACTCAGCACAGCCGCCCGCACTCAGCACAGCCGCACTCGGGCAGTAGAGCTGGAGAGAGAAAGATTGGAGCAACATATGGCAGAATGGAAACAGGAACAGGCAGAATGGGTGCAGCACATTACAACAGAATGGGGGCACAGGATGGGAGCAGCACATGACAGAATGGGGGCACAGGATGCGAGCAGCACATGACAGAATGATTGCGCACAATGGGAGCAGCACATGACAGGATGGGGGTGCAGGATGGGAGCACATGACAGGATGGGGCGCAGGATGGGAGCAGCACATGACAGGATGGGGGCACACACGACAGGATGGGGGTGTAGGATGGAGCAGCATATAACAGGATGGGGGCGCAGGATGGGAGCACATGACAGGATGGGGATGCAGGATGGAGCAGCACATGACAGGATGGGGGCGCAGGATGGGAGCACATGACAGGATGGGGATGCAGGATGGAGCAGCACATGACAGGATGGGGATGCAGGATGGAGCAGCACATGACAGGATGGGGGCACAGGATGGAGCAGCACATGACAGGATGGAGGCCATATACCAATATAAATGCTCGCCACCCGGGCGTAGAACGGGTTCAATAGCTAGTACATTTATAAATGCATCAGATGAACACCCATAGTACATATCTTACATGATATAACGTGACCCACAACCCAACAATGATCACGATATTGTTACATAGTCCATCAATATGTACATTACGTATCACATATACCAGCCAGTCAATAAAGAGTGTATAAAAAATAATAATATTATGTATAATTTAACTGGGTGATAGATGAAATAAACAAAAAGGGGTGGCCTAATGCTAAATATACAGTACATCAATACAGCTAGAGTCAAAAGGACACAATTCATCCAAATGTCAGTACAGCGCATATAATAAACCCTGCCACATATGAGGACACACAGAGGGTGATAAAAATAATAAAGCACCAAATTCAAAATGCAAGAAAGCCGCACAGGTAGTTGGTCCAACGATGTTCATACACCACAACGGAACTGGATTGCAAGTAGATGACAAGACAACAAGCGTAATAGTGCTACAAAAGATAAAAAAAGATTAATAAGAAAATCAAATAAAAAACATATAAAAAATTAAAATTAAAAACTATACAGAGATCCGCAAATATAGCCAACCCCTGAAAACAGCCAATTCACAGAAAAGGGACGAATGAGAGACATTCATTAAGGCCATGTGGATGTACGGTGTTCAACCTCCAAATCCATCTGGCCTCCATCTGACTAAGACGTCTAGATAGGTTCCCACCACGTATATTGATCTTAATACAATCAATGCCACGTACTCGAAGGAGAGCACCATTACAATTATGTAATAACTTAAAGTGGCGAGGGATGGTTTTAAGGGTGGCCGGCTCCGCGTGAGTGGCCGCCGCCTCAATACCCAGAACGTGTTCCCTGATACGAACTTTAAGCTGTCTCGATGTGAGGCCTATATATATAAGCCCACAAGGACATGTGGCATAATATACCACATATCTTGTTGTACATGTTATATGATGGTTAATTTTATAGGTCTTAGTCCCATCAAAATTACTAAACGTATCAACACGGTCCACGTTAGGGCAGGCGACGCAGCCACCACACGGAACACAGCCTACCCTCCTAGGGAATCTATCTAGAAATGTCGTTTTATGATAATTGTCATAGTGACTAGAGACCAGAAGGTCGCGCAAATTCTTCCCCCGTCTGTAAGCTACAGATGGTTTATCTGGAATAATTTTGGCGAGAGTTGCATCCACTTTAAGTATAGGCCAAGCATTTAAAATAGCGGAATAAACCCTGTCGGACTGGGAGTTGAAAGTAGTAACAAAACATGTCACTTGTTTATTAGAAGAGGATTGAGAGCGTGAGTGGTCATAAAGAAGGTCATGCCTAGAGGAGTGTTTGGCCCTATGATATGCCCTTTTAAGCACACGACGGCTATATCCCCTAGCAAGGAAACGTTGTTTTAGTTCCTCCGCCCTATATTCAAAATCAGCATCCGTGGAACAAATCCTCCGGATACGGAGAAACTGGCTGATGGGAACTGACCTAATCATGTGCCTAGGGTGACCAGATGTGGCATGAAGTAGGGTAATTGTGGCAGTTTCTTTTCTAAATACATCCGACTGTAACATGCCACAAGAATCCCTACTTATAGTCACATCTAGAAAGTCAAGTATGGTTTCACTCGAACAGAAGGTCAGATGGATGTTACGGTCGTTGCCATTTAATACATCAATAAACTGCGCAAGGTCGAACGGAGTGCCCTGCCAGACAAAGAAGATATCGTCGATGTAGCGTGTCCATAACAGGACACGCTCAATCGACCCCAATCTGTCAGACAGGAAGAGGTCCCTCTCCCACAGCCCCAGGAAAAGACCGGCATAGGACGGCACAAAGGCCGCCCCCATGGCGGTCCCCTGGAGCTGCAGGTAGAAGCACCCCTTGAAAATGAAAAAATTGTGGGTGAGGGCGAACTCTAACAGCTCCAGCAGGAGTGTGCGGAAGCCAATGGACAATGATGACATGTCCAAAAAATATTTCACAGTCGCTATGCCATCACTGTGTTTGATGTTTGTATACAATGACTCCACATCCGCTGAAGCCTTCAGAGCATCACCCTCAAGATACAGTCCGTCGACCCTGCGCAGAAAATCCCCCGTATCCTTCAGGAAAGAAGGATACCAGAGGTTGGAGATAATAATCTATCCATTTGTTAATATTTTCCAAGAAATTACCCACCCCAGATATAATAGGTCTGCCAGGTGGTGTGGCGGAATTTTTATGAATCTTGGGGAGTAGGTATAAAGTAGATATCGTAGGCTCAGGAACCACCAAGGCCAATGCAAGCTCTTTGGTTATAATGCCGTCATCAAGTGCCCTTTGGATGATCATTTCCAGCTGGGATGAATAAGCCGAGAGGGGGTTATAGGAAAGTTTCCTATAACATGTTACATTATTGAGCTGGCGAAAAGCCTCCCTCTCGTACATCTCTCTGGGCCAGAGGACGACATTACCCCCCTTATCAGCAGGCTTCAAAATAATATTGGGCAGTTCCTGAAGATATCTTAACCTACTCCTCTCATTTCTAGAAAGATTATCCTTGATTGAAAATTTTGGGATTCTATATAGCTCCACCACAACCACCTGAACAAACAATTCAATGTTTGCACAAGCAGATAGTGGGGGGAATTTCTTGGAACGTGGGCGAATGGATGGAGGAACCTTACCTCCTTCTCCCACGTGCTCAATGGCTAGTTCTTCAAGAATTCTTAGGGCCTCTTGTTCCTCCTCTGTTGGAAAAAGGGAATTTAATGCATTGTTATGGAAATATCTCTTAAAAATCAACGACCGTGCAAAAATATGTAAGTCCTTAATTGTTGAAAATAGATCAAAACAGGACGTAGGTACATATGAAAGACCCCTCCCCAAGAGACTCAAATCAGCCTCAGAAAGTATAAGGTCACTTAGATTGATCACCTTATTATCACGGTGCACTTTTGATGGTGCTGCATTCCTTCTATAAGGATGAAATGAATGGTCCCGGAGTCTTGCATCAGATCCAGTCGTGGATACGGAAGCGCCCGAGATATCAGAACGCCCACTCACGGATGACACAGACAGGGGAGGGCAAGGTTTAACTTGATCGATGCTAGGTTCGTCCAGGTCCGAGGCCTCAATCTACATACTCTGTCCAGACCCATATCCATAATCGCCATAGACTCTGCCCCTTTAAGACAGGGGTATTTTACTCAAGTCGTCCGAGGTTTACATTTTCAGGTAGGGGCCATGCACTCTGAGGTGATAGACTGTTATGTGCTTGAAGGTCTGCCCTCAGCTGTGGTTCTTGGACTTCCTTGGCTCGCTCTGCACAATCCTGTAGTAGATTGGCAGACTCAGGAAGTGGTAAAGTGGAGTGAGCATTGTCAAGGACATTGCTTGGATACCCGGGTTGCTAGGGTGGATACCCAGTCTGTGTCAAAATACCTGTCTGGTTTTGGGGATGTATTCTCAGAGCAGGGGTGCCAAGAACTTCCTCCCCATCACCCCTATGACTACGCCAAAAATCTTGTTCTTGGTGTCAAGCTGCCTAAGAGCAGACTATATAATATCTCTGGTCCAGAAAGGCAATCCATGAAAGACTGTATCGCAGAAAGATTGGCAAAAGGTCATATCAGACCATCCTCATCCCCCATTGCCGTTGGGTTCTTTTTTGTAAAGAAAAAAGATGGGGGGTTACTCCCATGCGTAGATTTCCGCAAACTCAATATGATCATGGTCCGGGATCCATATCCACTCCCTTCCGTCCCGGAACTCTTTAATCACATTGTAGGAGCAAAATGGTTTTCAAAACTAGACCTCGGGGGGGGGGGGGGGGGGGAGGCGTATAATCTCACTCGCATTAAAGAGGGGGATGAGTGGAAAAAAACATTCAATACGCCTCAGGGACACTATGAGAACCTGATGATGCCTTTTGGATTGACTAACGCGCCTGCCGTCTTTCAGCATTTTGTAAATGATATCTTTAGTCACCTGGTAGGCAGATTTGTGGTTATCTACAGTTGTGCATACCCTGGCAGAATTTTTGCTTCCTTGGCCTTTTTTTCAGAGAATATGATATCTGATCTGATGATATATGATAACACCAAAACTTTTTCTCCACTCATGGTTAGTTGTTGGGTGAAGTAATTTATTGTCAAACTGCTGTGTTTTCTCTTTTTAAATCATAATGACAACCCAAAACATCCAAATGACCCTGATCAAAAGTTTGCATACCCCATTTATTAATACCGTGTATTGCCCCCTCTATGTTATGGACCTGGTGGTTAGGTGCACCAGGAATGACCTGATAGTTAAACACAGAATCGGGATGAGCTCTGGGGAAATGGGAACTCTGCTGACCGCAAACCCTACTCCTATCAACACAACTAGAAATAGCCGTGGAGCGTGCCTGACTCTGCCTAGACGCCTCTTCACAGCCTAAGAGCTAACTACCTCTAAAGAAAGGAAACAAAGCCTCACTTGCCTCAGAGAAATTTCCCCAAAGGTAAAAGCAGCCCCCCACAAGTATTGACTGTGAGTTAAGAGGAAATCACAAACACAGGATGAAATAGGCTTTAGCAAAGGGAGGCCAGTCTAACTAAACAGATTGAGGATAGAAAAGGGATCTTTGCGGTCAACACAAAAAACTACAAAACCACGCAGAGTGTGCAAAAAATACCCCCGCACCGACTCACGGTGCGGTGGTGCCACTCTGCACCCCCAGAGCTTCCAGCTAGCCAGGCAGTTTCATGATAGCAAGCTGGACTAGAACTTAGCAAGAAAAACCATATGTAACAAATGAACAAGCAGGAACTTAGCTTCACTGGAGTAGACAGGTCCTCAGAAAGATCCAGGAGAGATCTGAACCAGTACTAGAACATTGACAGCTGGCATGGAGTAACGATCTGAGTGGAGTTAAATAGAGAATCCAGCCTAGCCCTAAACGAGGGCAGGTGGGGAAGGAATCTCAGAACCAGCAGCTCCACTCACAGCCACCAGAGGGAGTCCACGGACAGAACTCACCGAAGTACCATTCATGACCACAGGAGGGAGTTCGAGAACGGAATTCACAACAGTACCCCCCCTTGAGGAGGGGTCACCGAACCCTCACCAGAGCCCCCAGGCCGATCAGGATGAGCCAAATGAAAGGCACGAACTAAATCGGCAGCATGGACATCAGAGGCAACAACCCAGGAATTATCCTCCTGACCATAGCCCTTCCATTTGACCAAGTACTGAAGTTTTCGTCTCGAAATACGAGAATCCAAAATCTTCTCCACCACATACTCCAACTCCCCCTCGACCAACACCGGAGCAGGAGGATCAACGGAGGGAACCATAGGCGCCACATATCTCTGCAGCAACGACCTATGGAACACATTATGGATGGCAAAAGAAGCAGGAAGGGCCAAAGAAATGATACAGGATTAAGAATTTCAGAAATCTTATAAGGACCAATGAAACGAGGCTTAAACTTAGGAGAAGAAACCTTCATAGGAACATAACGAGATGATAACCAAACCAAATCCCCAACACGAAGTCGGGGACCAACACGGCTACGGCGGTTAGCGAAACGTTGAGCCTTCTCTTGGGACAAGGTCAAATTGTCCACCACATGAGTCCAAATTTGCTGCAACCTGTCCACCACAGAATCCACACCAGGACAGTCCGAAGGCTCAACCTGCCCTGAAGAAAAACGAGGATGAAAACCAGAATTACAAAAAAAAGGCAAAACCAAAGTAGCCGAACTGGCCCGATTATTAAGGGCGAACTCAGCCAATGGCAATAAGGTCACCCAATCATCCTGATCCGCAGAAACAAAGCATCTCAGATAGGTTTCCAAAGTCTGATTGGTTCGTTCGGTTTGGCCATTTGTCTGAGGATGGAAAGCCGAAGAAAAAGACAAATCAATGCCCATCTTAGCACAAAAGGAACGCCAAAACCTTGAAACAAACTGGGAACCTCTGTCAGACACGATGTTCTCTGGAATGCCATGCAAACGAACCACATGTTGGAAAAATAATGGAACCAAATCAGAGGAAGAAGGCAATTTAGGCAAGGGTACCAAATGGACCATTTTAGAGAAGCGATCACAAACCACCCAGATGACCGACATCCTTTGAAAAACAGGAAGATCTGAAATAAAATCCATGGAAACATGCGTCCAGGGCCTTTTCGGGACCGGCAAGGGCAAAAGTAACCCACTGGCACGAGAACAGCAGGGCTTAGCCCGAGCACAAGTTCCACAAGACTGCACAAAAGAACGCACATCCCGCGACAAAGAAGGCCACCAAAAGGACCTAGCCACCAAATCTCTGGTACCAAAAATCCCAGGATGACCAGCCAACACCGAACAATGAACCTCAGAGATAACTCTATTAGTCCATCTATCAGGGACAAACAGTTTCTCCGCTGGACAACGGTCAGGTCTATCAGCCTGGAACTCCTGCAGCACCCGCCGCAAATCAGGGGAGATGGCAGACAGAACTACCCCCTCTCTGAGAATACCAGCTGGCTCAGGAACCCCAGGAGAATCAGGCACAAAACTCCTTGAAAGGGCATCAGCCTTCACATTCTTAGAACCCGGAAGGTACGAAACCACAAAATTGAAACGGGAGAAAAACAGCGACCAACGAGCCTGTCTAGGATTCAACCGCTTGGCAGACTCGAGATAAGTCAGATTCTTGTGATCTGTCAAGACCACCACGCGATGCTTGGCTCCTTCAAGCCAATGTCGCCACTCCTCGAATGCCCACTTCATAGCCAACTCCCGATTGCCAACATCATAATTACGCTCAGCAGGCGAAAACTTTCTTGAAAAGAAAGCGCATGGCTTCATTACAGAGCAATCAGAACTTCTCTGAGACAAAACAGCCCCTGCTCCAATTTCAGAAGCATCAACCTCAACCTGAAAAGGGAGCGAAACATCTGGCTGACACAACACAGGAGCCGAAGAGAAACGACGTTTCAACTCCGGAAAAGCCTCAACGGCCGCAGAGGACCAATTCACCACATCAGCACCCTTCTTGGTCAAATCAGTCAACGGTTTAACAACACTAGAAAAATTAGCGATGAAGCGACGGTAAAAATTGGCAAAGCCCAGAAATTTCTGAAGGCTCTTCACAGATGTAGGCTGAGTCCAATCATAAATAGCTTGGACTTTAACAGGATCCATCTCGATAGTAGAAGGGGAAAAAATGAAACCCAAAAAGGAAACCTTCTGAACTCCAAAGAGACACTTAGATCCCTTCACAAACAAGGAATTAGCACGAAGGACCTGGAACACCATTCTGACCTGCTTCACATGTGACTCCCAATCATCCGAAAAGACCAAAATATCATCCAAATATACGATCATGAATCTATCCAGATACTTTCGGAAGATGTCATGCATAAAGGACTGAAACACAGAGGGAGCATTAGAAAGGCCGAAGGGCATCACCAGGTACTCAAAATGGCCCTCGGGCGTATTAAATGCTGTTTTCCATTCATCGCCCTGTTTAATACGCACGAGATTATACGCCCCTCGAAGGTCTTATCTTGGTGAACCAACTAGCCCCCTTAATCCGAGCAAATAAATCAGTCAGTAGAGGCAAAGGGTACTGAAATTTGACTGTGATTTTATTAAGAAGGCGGTAATCTATACAAGGTCTCAGAGAACCATCCTTCTTGGCCACAAAAAAGAACCCTGCTCCCAATGGTGACGACGACGGGCGAATATGCCCTTTCTCCAAGGACTCCTTTATATAACTCCGCTGTCATGGTTCTCAATGACAAGAGAACTACAGAAACGCATAAATCAGGACTAGCTCTTGGATGATGGAAGCTAGAGCTGACCGTGAGCTAAACCTACCGCACAACTAACAGTGGCCGGGTAGCGTGCCTACGTAATCCCTAGACGCCCAGCGCCAGCCGGAGGACTAACTAACCCTGGCAGAGGAAAAACAGGCCTGGCTTACCTCAAGTGGAAATTCCCCAAAAAGGTGACAGAAGCCCCCCACATGTATTGACGGTGAGTTCAGAGGGAAAAGACATACATAGTATGAAGGCAGGTTCAGCAAAGCGAGGTCCACTTACTAGATAGTAGGAAAATAAGAAAGGGAACTTCACGGTCAGCTGAAAACCCTATTTACAAAACCATCCTGAAATTACTTTAAACTCAAGTCTCAACTCATGAGACTGGAGTGGTAATTTCAGCTCACAAGAGCTTCCAGCTACAGCAATATACCATAACTGTGAACTGGTACAAAAATGCAAAATAATACTCAGGACAAAAGTCCAACTTAGCTGATCAGAAGACTAGGAGCAGGAACATGCAACAGAAAGCTCTGGTTACATTGATGACCGGCAAGGCAATGACTGAGCAGCAAGGCTAAATAGGAAACTCCCATATCCTGGAGGAAACAGGTGAACAGAGAAAGTGAAGACAAGTCCAGTACCACCAGTGACCACCGGGGGAGCCCAAAACCAAATTCACAACAGTACCCCCCCCTTAAGGAGGGGGCACCGAACCCTCACAAGAACCCCGAGGGCGATCAGGATGAGCCCTATGAAAGGCACGGACCAAATCAGAGGCATGAACATCAGAGGCTGTCACCCAAGAATTATCCTCCTGACCGTAACCCTTCCACTTGACCAAATACTGAAGTTTCCGTCTGGAAACACGGGAGTCCAAGATCTTCTCCACGACGTACTCCAACTCACCCTCAACCAACACCGGAGCAGGTGGCTCAACGGAAGGCACAACAGGTACCTCATACCTGCGCAATAATGACCGATGGAAGACATTATGAATAGAAAAAGATGCAGGGAGTTCTAATCGAAAGGACACAGGGTTAAGAATCTCCAAAATCTTATACGGGCCGATGAACCGAGGCTTAAACTTAGGGGAAGAAACCCTCATAGGGACAAAACGGGAAGACAACCACACCAAGTCCCCAACACGAAGATGAGGACCAACACGACGACGACGGTTGGCAAAACGCTGAGTCTTCTCCTGAGACAACTCCAAATTGTCCATTACCTGCCCCCAAATCCGATGCAACCTATCCACCACAGCATCCACTCCAGGACAGTCCGAAGACTCCACCTGACCAGAAGAAAAACGAGGATGAAACCCCGAATTGCAAAAAAATGGAGAAACCAAAGTGGCAGAACTGGCCCGATTATTGAGGGCAAACTCCGCCAACGGCAAAAAGGCAACCCAGTCATCCTGATCCGCAGACACAAAACACCTCAAATAAGTCTCCAATGTCTGATTAGTTCGTTCGGTCTGGCCATTAGTCTGGGGATGGAACGCAGACGAAAACGACAAATCAATGCCCATCCTAGCACAGAACGCCCGCCAAAATCTAGACACGAACTGGGTCCCCCTGTCAGAAACGATATTCTCCGGAATGCCATGCAAGCGAACCACATTCTGAAAAAATAGAGGAACCAACTCGGATGAGGAAGGCAATTTAGGCAAGGGAACCAAATGAACCATCTTAGAGAAATGGTCACACACCACCCAGATGACAGACATTTTCTGAGAAACAGGGAGATCAGAAATAAAATCCATAGAGATGTGGGTCCAAGGCCTCTTCGGAATAGGCAAGGATAACAACAATCCACTGGCCCGAGAACAACAAGGCTTGGCCCGAGCACAAACATCACAAGACTGCACAAAAACTCGTACATCTCGAGACAGGGAAGGCCACCAGAAGGACCTAGCCACCAAATCCCTGGTACCAAAGATTCCAGGATGACCTGCCAACGCCGAAGAATGAACCTCCGAGATGACTCTATTGGTCCAATCATCGGGAACAAACAGTCTACCAGGCGGGCATCGATCAGGTTTATCCGCCTGAAACTCCTGCAAGGCCCGTCGCAGGTCCGGGGAGACAGCAGACAATATTACACCATCCTTAAGAATACCGGTCGGTTCAGAATCACCAGGGGAATCAGGCTCGAAACTCCTAGAAAGGGCATCCGCCTTCACATTTTTAGTACCCGGTAGATATGAAACCACAAAATTAAACCGAGAGAAAAACAACGACCAGCGCGCCTGTCTAGGATTCAGGCGCCTGGCAGACTCAAGATAAATCAAATTCTTGTGATCGGTTAATACCACCACCTGATGTCTGGCCCCCTCGAGCCAATGACGCCACTCCTCAAAAGCCCACTTCATAGCCAAAAGCTCCCGATTACCAACATCATAATTTCGTTCAGCAGGCGAAAACTTTCGAGAAAAGAAAGCACAAGGTCTCATCACGGAGCAGTCGGAACTTTTCTGCGACAAAACTGCCCCCGCTCCGATCTCGGAAGCGTCGACCTCAACCTGAAAAGGAAGAGTAACATCAGGCTGACGCAACACAGGGGCAGAGGAAAAGCGGCGCTTAAGCTCCCGAAAGGCCTCCACAGCGGCAGGGGACCAATCAGCAACATCAGCACCCTTCTTGGTCAGATCAGTCAAAGGTTTAGCAACATCAGAAAAACCAGTAATAAATCGACGATAAAAATTAGCAAAGCCTAAAAATTTCTGAAGGCTTTTAAGAGAAGAAGGCTGCGTCCAATCACAAATAGCCCGAACCTTGACAGGGTCCATCTCAATGGACGAGGGGGAAAAAATGTACCCCAAAAAAGAAATTTTTTGAACCCCAAAAACACACTTAGAACCCTTCACACACAAGGAGTTAGACCGCAAAACCTGAAAAACCCTCCTGACCTGTTGGACATGAGAGTCCCAGTCATCCGAAAAAATCAAAATATCATCAAGATACACAATCATAAATTTATCCAGGTATTCACGGAAAATGTCATGCATAAAGGACTGAAAAACTGAAGGGGCATTTGAAAGACCAAAAGGCATTACTAGATACTCAAAGTGGCCCTCGGGCGTATTAAATGCGGTTTTCCACTCATCCCCCTGCTTAATTTGCACCAAATTATACGCCCCACGGAGATCAATCTTAGAGAACCACTTAGCCCCCTTTATTCGAGCAAACAGATCAGTCAGCAGTGGCAGAGGATACTGATATTTGACTGTGATTTTATTCAAGAGTCGATAATCAATACACGGCCTCAAAGAGCCATCTTTTTTAGATACAAAGAAAAAACCGGCTCCTAAGGGAGAGGAAGATGGACGAATATGTCCCTTTTCCAGGGACTCCTTAATATATTCTCGCATAGCAGCATGTTCAGGCACAGATAGATTAAATAAACGACCCTTTGGAAATTTACTGCCCGGAATCAGATCTATGGTACAATCGCAATCTCTGTGAGGAGGTAGTGAACCAAGCCTAGGCTCCTCAAAAACATCACGATAATCAGATAAAAATTCCGGAATCTCAGAGGGAATAGATGACGAAATGGAAACCAAAGGTACGTCCCCATGAGCCCCCTGACATCCCCAGCTTAACACAGACATTGCTTTCCAGTCAAGGACTGGATTATGGGCCTGCAGCCATGGCAATCCAAGTACCAGAACATCATGTAGATTGTACAACACAAGGAAGCGAATCGTCTCCTGATGGTCCGGATTCATACGCATAGTCACTTGTGTCCAGTATTGTGGTTTATTACTAGCCAATGGCGTAGAGTCAATACCCTTCAGAGGTATAGGAACTTCCAGAGGCTCTAAATTAAACCCACAGCGCCTGGCAAAGGACCAATCCATAAGACTCAAAGCGGCGCCAGAGTCGACATAGGCGTCCGCGGTAATTGACGACAAAGAACAAATCAAGGTCACAGATAAAATAAACTTAGACTGCAAAGTGCCAATTGAAATAGACTTATCAACTTTTCTTGTACGTTTAGAGCATGCTGATATAACATGAGTTGAATCACCACAATAGAAGCACAACCCATTTTTTCGCCTAAAATTCTGCCGTTCGCTTCTGGACAGAATTCTATCACATTGCATAATCTCTGGCGCCTTCTCAGGAGACACCGCCAAATGGTGCACAGGTTTGCGCTCCCGCAAACGCCGATCAATCTGAATAGCCATTGTCATGGACTCATTCAGACCTGTAGGCACAGGGAACCCCACCATAACATCTTTAATGGCATCAGAGAGACCCTCTCTGAAATTCGCCGCCAAGGCACACTCATTCCACTGAGTAAGCACAGACCATTTGCGAAATTTTTGGCAGTATATTTCAGCTTCCTCTTGCCCTTGAGACAGGGCCATCAAGGCTTTTTCAGCCTGAATCTCTGAATTAGGTTCCTCATAAAGCAACCCCAAAGCCAGAAAAAACGCATCCACATTGAGCAACGCAGGATCCCCTGGTGCCAATGCAAATGCCCAATCCTGAGGGTCACCCCGCAGTAAGGAAATTACAATCCTGACCTGCTGTGCGGGGTCTCCAGCGGAGCGAGATCTCAAAGACAGAAACAACTTACAATTATTTTTGAAATTCTGAAAACGAGATCTATCCCCGGAGAAAAATTCTGGTAAAGGAATTCTAGGTTCAGATACAGGAGCATGAATAACAAAATCCTGTAAATTTTGAACCTTCATAGTAAGATTATTCAAACCTGTAGCTAAACTCTGAGGATCCATTTTAACCAGGTGAGATCAGAGTCATTCAAGGATTAGAAGGAGAGAGAGACAAAGGCTGCAATTTAAGCAGAAATGCTAAAGAGCCAACTATTGAGCAAGCTCAGAAAAAAAAAAAAAAATTTGCAGACTTCTTTTTCACTCCTTTCTTCTGCCAATAGTTTTAACACAGGGCCGGTCATACTGTCATGGTTCTCAATGACAAGAGAACTACAGAAACGCATAAATCAGGACTAGCTCTTGGATGATGGAAGCTAGAGCTGACCGTGAGCTAAACCTACCGCACAACTAACAGTGGCCGGGTAGCGTGCCTACGTAATCCCTAGACGCCCAGCGCCAGCCGGAGGACTAACTAACCCTGGCAGAGGAAAAACAGGCCTGGCTTACCTCAAGTGGAAATTCCCCAAAAAGGTGACAGAAGCCCCCCACATGTATTGACGGTGAGTTCAGAGGGAAAAGACATACGTAGTATGAAGGCAGGTTCAGCAAAGCGAGGTCCACTTACTAGATAGTAGGAAAATAAGAAAGGAAACTTCACGGTCAGCTGAAAACCCTATTTACAAAACCATCCTGAAATTACTTTAAACTCAAGTCTCAACTCATGAGACTGGAGTGGTAATTTCAGCTCACAAGAGCTTCCAGCTACAGCAATATACCATAACTGTGAACTGGAACAAAAATGCAAAATAATACTCAGGACAAAAGTCCAACTTAGCTGATCAGAAGACTAGGAGCAGGAACATGCAACAGAAAGCTCTGGTTACATTGATGACCGGCAAGGCAATGACTGAGCAGCAAGGCTAAATAGGAAACTCCCATATCCTGGAGGAAACAGGTGAACAGAGAAAGTGAAGACAAGTCCAGTACCACCAGTGACCACCGGGGGAGCCCAAAACCAAATTCACAACACTCCGCATAGCGGCGTGTTCTGGCACAGACAAATTGAAAAGTCGTCCCTTAGGGAACTTGCTACCAGGAATAAAATTAATAGCACAATCACAATCCCTATGAGGAGGTAGGGTACTAGACTTGGGCTCATCAAATACATCCCGGTAATCCGACAAAAACTCAGGGACTTCAGGAGTGGAGGAAGAAATTGACAACAATGAAACATCCCCATGTACCCCTTGACAACCCCAACTGGACACCGACATTGATTTCCAATCCAATACTGGATTATGGACCTGCAGCCATGGCAAACCCAACACGACCAAATCATGCAGATTATGCAACACCAAAAAGCGAATATCCTCCTGATGCGCAGGAGCCATGCACATGGTCAACTGGGTCCAGTACTGAGGCTTATTCTTGGCCAAAGGCGTAGCATCAATTCCCCTCAAAGGAATGGGATGCTGCAAGGGTTCCAAGAAAAAACCACAGCGCCTGTCAAACTCTAAGTCCATCAAATTCAGGGCAGCGCCTGAATCCACAAATGCCATAACAGAATAGGATGACAAAGAGCAAATCAGAGTAATGGACAAAAGAAATTTAGGCTGTACAGTACCAATGGTGACGGACCTAGCGAACCGCTTAGTGCGCTTAGGACAATCAGAGATAGCATGAGTGGAGTCACCACAGTAAAAACACAGCACATTCTGAAGTCTATGTTCTTGCCGTTCAGCTCTGGTCAAAGTCCTATCACATTGCATAGGCTCAGGCCTCTGCTCAGAGGATACCGCCAAATGGTGCACAGTTTTGCGCTCATGTAAGCGCCGATCGATCTGTATGAATGTCCATATCCACACCTGAGTTCTGAACCACCCAGAGTTTAAGGGGAAAAGAAAGGCAAAACACACTGCAGAGAAAAAAAAAAAGGTCTCAGAACTTCTCTTTTCCCTCTATTGAGATGCATTAACACTTTGTGGGCCAGCTGTACTGTTATGGACCTGGTGGTTAGGTGCACCAGGAATGACCTGATAGTTAAACACAGAATCGGGATGAGCTCTGGGGAAATGGGAACTCTGCTGACCGCAAACCCTACTCCTATCAACACAACTAGAAATAGCCGTGGAGCGTGCCTGACTCTGCCTAGACGCCTCTTCACAGCCTAAGAGCTAACTACCCCTAAAGAAAGGAAACAAAGCCTCACTTGCCTCAGAGAAATTTCCCCAAAGGTAAAAGCAGCCCCCCACAAGTATTGACTGTGAGTTAAGAGGAAATCACAAACACAGGATGAAATAGGCTTTAGCAAAGGGAAGCTAGTCTAACTAAACAGATTGAGGATAGAAAAGGGATCTTTGCGGTCAACACAAAAAACTACAAAACCACGCAGAGTGTGCAAAAAATACCCCCGCACCGACTCACGGTGCGGTGGTGCCACTCTGCACCCCCAGAGCTTCCAGCTAGCCAGGCAGTTTCATGATAGCAAGCTGGACTAGAACTTAGCAAGAAAAACCATATGTAACAAATGAACAAGCAGGAACTTAGCTTCGCTGGAGTAGACAGGTCCTCAGAAAGATCCAGGAGAGATCTGAATCTGTACTAGAACATTGACAGCTGGCATGAAGTAACGATCTGAGTGGAGTTAAATAGAGAATCCAGCCTAGCCCTAAACGAGGGCAGGTGGGGAAGGAATCTCAGAACCAGCAGCTCCACTCACAGCCACCAGAGGGAGTCCACGGACAGAACTCACCGAAGTACCATTCATGACCACAGGAGGGAGTTCGAGAACGGAATTCACAACACTCTAATATCAATCACAGCTTGAAGTCTTTTGTGGTAGTTGTGGATGAGGTTCTTTATTTTCTCAGATGGTAATGCTATCCACTCTTCTTGGCAAAAAGCCTCCAGTTCCTGTAAATTCCTTGGCTGTCTAGCATGAACTGCGTGCTTGAGATCTCCCCAGAGTGGCTCAATGATATTGAGGTCAGGAGACTGAGATGGCTACTCCAGAACCTTCACTTTGTTCTTCTGTAGCCATTGACAGGTCGACATGGCCTTGTGTTTTGGATCATTGTCATGTTGGAATGTCCAAGTACGTCCCATGCGCAGCTTCTGGGCTGATGAGTGCTTGTTCCATAAGTTTTGAGGCTTGTCTCTGTGCTGTTTTGCGTATTGTAGGCAAGATACTTTGCGGCATTTGTGCAGTAATATCTTTCTTCTGGTAACTCGACCATGCAGCCCATTTTTCTTCAAGTACCTCCTTATTGTGCATCTTGAAATAGCCACACCGCTAGTTTTCAGAGAGTCCTGTATTTCAGCTGATGTTATGTGTGGGTTTTTCTTTGCATCCCAAACAATTTTCTTGGTAGTTGTGGGCGACATTTCTGTTGGTCTACCTGACTGTGGTTTTGTTTTTTCAGAGCCCCTGATTTTCAATTTGTTAATCACAGTTTGAACACTGCTGACTTACATTATTAATTCCTTGGATATCCTTTTGAATCCCTTATGGGATGTAAACTTTTGAGCACAACTGTATATCCAAGATAGACCATCAATTCCAAATTGGTGGTGGTCAGACATCCAGCACTGCTACTGATCAGCTGTTATAAGCTGCAGTCACAGCCATGTGTGAACATGTGAACAGAGCTCCATTCGATGTCAGGCGGCCTCTGTTGTATGCTGGAGGACAGATCCTATTCAAGAGAATATCTGGTGATCAGACAACCTGTTTAATTTCTGCAGGACTTCTACATACAACCAAGCACACAATTCTTTTTAAGTTTTGTCGGATATGATTATCCCTTTAAGGAAAACCAGTGTACTTCCAAAGTGACTATCCTTACCTTTTCATTATGGCGCTCTAATGCAGACTCCTATTAACCAAAGCATCTCCAGCACTTATCTGCAGACAGCTCCATCTACCAGCCATTAATTGTGCCAACTAGTGTTGAGCATTCCGATACCGCAAGTATCGGGTATCGGCCGATACTTGCGGTATCGGAATTCCGATACCGGGATTCCGATACTTGCCGCGTATCGGATACCGGAATCGGAAGTTCACAGATTCAAACTGCACAAATTCATCCAATGAGAATGATTCCAAGTGTGGGCACATCCTGTTCAGCATGGAGGGCATGAAACTACTGGCATGGCTGTGATTGGCTGCTGAAATGATGTCATGATGCAGTTTAAAAGTCGCTGGCGCCATTTTGCGCTCACTCTGCTGTGAATTCAGTTAGTGACAGGACACTGTTTGCTGACTGAGGGCCAGTTTAGAGATAGCGATTTGCTTCTTTGTGCTTTCCAAAGGCTAATTTAGCAACCGCTGTGTTCACCTACTATTCACCTTGCTTTTGCCTTGTAGCGCTGTTTTCACAGCGATCTGCAAGGTCTGTGTGTGTGTGTGTGTGTGAGTGCAGCCCACTCTCTAGTCTGAGTGCAGCCACATAGGCCATCCATAGCTGGTTGTATTCAGTTCAGGGAGGGTGGTTCATTGCCTCATACTGTTCTTTTTTTTTTTTTTTCCAAGTAGTGTAGTCTGCTGCTAATTTTTTCAAAAAAATCCTATTAGTGTCTTTCCACCCGTCTCCAGCTAATTTGTGGAAAAACACTACATAGGATAACGTAGAGGAGGGTTTTTGGGCCTTGCAGCGCCGTTTACGGCTGTCTGCACGGTCTCCGTGTGACTGCAGCTCTATCTGTTGTCAGTTCAGCCCCCAAAAAATAAATAAATAATAAAGTTCACCAAACACACCAGTGACACCACTTTACATTTGTGTAGGCCACATTAGCTCATATTAAAGTCTAGTCCACACTTTAGAAAATTAGTGTTTCTTATACCTGTTAGGAGGAGTTGTTCAGGAATAAGCACACAAATCCGTTAGTACTTTTCTGCTTATCTTTATCAGTCAACCAAGATGAAGAAGGCAGTGAGTAAGGCACGTGGGTGTGGGCGTGGGCGCGGAGCAGGGAGGGGACATAGGGATTCTGTGCCTGCTGCGGGCACCGGTGACTCATCAGCACCCACTTTCACCAGGGAACAGTCATTCATGCGCAGCTTTGTCGCAGAGCGCCATACACCGCTGCTGTGTGAAGAACAAATTGAAGCCGTTGTCGGATGGATGGCAGCTAATGCATCAACTTCAATTAGTGCCACATCCTCTCAGACACAGAGCACTGGAGAGCAGCCATCTGTCTCTTCACCACCTTCCAAATTGCCCAGGCAGACAGAGAGCCCAGGACAGGAGCCGTCTCTACTTCTGTTCTCTGAATCTCTTGGCTTGGAAACGGGGCCAGCCAAGCAGCATTGGAGAAATGGAAGAAGAGGCAGGGTGCAGTGATGCCCAACAGCTTTTTCTCTCTTCCTCTGAAGAGGCGGGTGGGCCAGTGGCTCCGTTCACCACATCGCAGGCCGCATCAGCTGATGATGACACTCAGGTGCCACTTACTGGTGCGTGCTCTGCTGCTGAGACTACCCAGGAGGAGCAGTTGGAGGCAGAGGGTAGTGTAGATGATGAGGTCCTTGACCCATCTTGGCGTGAGGGACAGGAAGGTGGTGGGAGCAGCTCTGAGGAAGAGATTCCCCGTACGGCCCAAAGAGGGAGAGGGAGGGGGAAGACTGCGGATCCTGCAGCCTCCGCTTTGGCACCCGTTAGGAGCATGTCTCTTCCAAAAGCCAAAAAGGGTGCTCCCAAGACTTGCAGTGCCTGGTCCTTTTTTGACACAGTTGCAGATGACATTTGCTATGTCAAATGCAAGGTGTGTCATCACAAAGTCAAAAGAGGGAAAAATGTCAGCAACCTCAATACCTCCAACATGTGGAAACATGTGCGCACCAGGCACCCGGCGGAGTTAGAAAAACACACTGAAGAGCTAGGCCAACCAACAGCGGCAGCTACCACCTCTTCAGCTCGTGTTGCCTCTTCCTCCAGCTCACACGCAGCTGGTTCGGCTTCCTCCCAGGATCGCCGTGGAAGAACCTCTGGCCCTGTTGTCCAGAGACCCGCTGTAATTCCACCCGCAGCACCACTTTCCCAGTCATCCACACACTCCCAGCCCAGTCTACAGCCATCGGTAGTACAGGCATGGGAGAAAAGGCGGCCTTTCTTGTCAAACCACCCACGAGCACAGGCTCTGACTGCAGGCATTGCCAAACTTCTGTCACTGGAAATGCTGTCATTCAGGCTGGTGGAGACTGACAGCTTCCGTGACTTGATGTCATTGGCAGTCCCACAGTACAATGTGCCCAGCCGCTTTTACTTCAGCAGGCAAGCCGTCCCTGCCCTGCACAAGCATGTGGAGGGACACATAAAACACGTGCTACTGAACGCCGTCAGTAGCAAGGTCCACCTCACCACCGATGCGTGGACCAGTCAACATGGACAGGGGCGATACCTTTCCCTCACTGCCCATTGGGTTAATGTCGTTGAGCCGGGTACAGACCGTGCGAGTGGCGCAGGACGTGTCCTGCCCACTCCAAGGATTGCAGGAATCCATTCTGTACGCATTGACTCCTGCTCTTACACCAGTTCCTCAGAATCATCGCTGCAGGAGCCGTCACAGTCCACCTCCACATGGACCCGTGATGAACGTTTACCTGTTACGACCGACATGAGCACAGCCGTGGCCAAACGTCAACAGGCCGTCTTGAAATTAATTTATTTGGGGAATCGAAGCCACACAGCGCAGGAGCTCTGGAATGCCATCAAGCAGGAGAGCGATGTGTGGTTTGTGCCAGCGAATCTCCAGCCAGGCATGGTAGTGTGTGATAATGGCCGAAATCTGGTGGCAGCTCTGGGCCTCGGCAACCTCACTCACATCCCATGTCTGGCACATGTGCTCAATTTGGTTGTGCAGAGTTTTTTGAGGGACTATCCGGATCTTGATGCACTGCTGCACAAGGTCCGCCTAGAGTGTGCTCACTTGCGGCGTTCCAGCACGGCAAAAGCGCGCATTGCGGCTCTGCAGCGCCGACACCGCCTGCCGGAACATCGCATCATATGTGACCTACCTATCAGGTGGAATTCCACGTTACATATGTTGGAGCGGTTGTGTGAGCAGCAGCAAGCTGTAATGGAGTACCAGCTGCTTCAGGCGCAAAGAAGTCGCACTCAGCGCCGTACAGACTTCACAACCACAGAGTGGGCCACTATGAATGACGTCTGCCAGGTTTTGCGTCCCTTTGATTATTCCACGCGGATGGCGATTGCAGATGATGCACTAGTCAGCATGACTGTCCCCCTTATCTGCCTGCTTGAAAAATCACTGCAAGCGCTAAGGGATGATGTTGTGGAAGAGGTGGAGCATGAGGATTCAGCATTTCCATCATCTTCTGGACAGTCAGCGCCACGTGGTTCCTCACAAACGCGTAGGCAGGGGACAGTTTGTGAGGAGGATGAGGAGGAGTCAATGGAGGAGGAAGACATCCGTCCAGAGGAGGGAGTTACACAATTGTCCAGTACTCAGTGTGTACAGCAAGGGTGGGGTGTTGACGAGCGGGCAGAGATCACGCCTCCAGCAGGGGACAGCGTTTCTTGGGCAGTTGGCAGTCTGCAGCACATGGTGGATTACATGCTGCAGTGCCTGAGAAACGACCGCCGCATCGCCCACATTCTCAACATGTCTGATTATTGGGTGTTCACCCTCCTCGATCCTCGCTACCGGGACAACGTAGAAAGCCTCATCACACCGTTGAACCGGGAGCGAAAAATGCGGGAGTACCAAGACACACTGGTGAATTCCATCATCTTCTCCATTCCAACTGAGAGAAGTGCTGCTAGTGCATTCCAAAGCAGCTCAGTGCGTCCAGGCAGTGGTGGAGGCTCTGCACAAAGAGGGAGCAGAAGCAGTGCCTCTGCCCAAGGCAAGACCAGTATGGCCCAACTGTGGCACAGTTTTCTGTGCCCGCCACAAAAGTCTACACCATCACAGACGGCTCCAGTCAGCAGGAGGCAACGGTTCCGTCAGATGGTGACAGACTACATGTCTTGCCCTCTTGCTGTACTCCCAGACGGCTCTTCACCTTTCAAGTTTTGGGTCTCAAAGCTGGATACATGGCCAGAGCTAAGCCAGTATGCATTGGAGGTGCTGTCTTGCCCAGCGGCCAGTGTATTATCGGAACGTGTCTTTAGTGCTGCAGGTGGTGTACTAACTGACCGTCGCATGCGACTATCCTCCGATAACGTTGACCGGCTTACTTTCCTGAAAATGAACAAGGCCTGGATCTCGCAGGAATTTGCCACTCCTCTTCCTGATTAAATAATTAGGTGACTGTCTACAGTATCCAGGTCTCCAGTTGTGTTCATCTTTCTACCACCTGAACTTTAATTCCTGGGCTCCAACACCGCCAGTTGAGGCTCAGAAGTGCCGTCTGCACAGTCAAAACATACGACCCAGTGTTATTGGGTTTCAGTAACGTCAGCTGATCCCCAGCTGTGTAGCCGGCAATGTGTCCTGCGACCGCCACGCTGACACAACAACTGAAATGTAAGGGAACCTGTCCCCCCCCCACAAGGCGTTTGTTACTGAAAGAGCCACCTTGTGCAGCAGTAATGCTGCACAAGGAAAAGGTAGCTATTTTTGTTTAGCTCCTTGCACACGCAGAACTTAACACTTATAAAATGTGTCCACTGATACCGTAAAACCGTCCCGGAGGTGGGACTTTCCTTCGTAATATGACGCAGCACAGCCGTCATTCCTACCCCCTTGGCGCCGTGCCACGGCTCCTCAGCGTTGTTTGATTCCGTCCCGGAGCCTGCGCTGTTATGTTATCCCTTGGCCAGGCACACTTAGCGCTGCCCGTCTTCTGACATCATTTGGTGTCAGGATGGCTGCGCCTGTGCGGCCGCGCTGGCCGAGAGCCCGCCTCGCAGTGTCTTCTGATTTAATCCCACTGGGGGCCTGAGATCCATGGACATGCGCAGTGCATATCTGAACCTCCACCTCTCACTCATCTCCCTATGGCTTCTTCAGACTGTGCGGTGTCAGCTGGTCCCTAATAGCATGCCACGGCCGTGACACCGCACAGTCTTAAGAAGCCGTAGGGAGGGGAGTGAGAGGCGAGGATATGCACTGCGCATGGCCACGGATCCCAGGCCCGCGGTGGGATTACATTAGACGACACTGCGAGGCGGGCTCTCGGCCAGCGCGGCCGCACAGGCGCAGCCAGCCTGACACCAAATGATGTCAGAAGATGGGCAGCGCTAAGTGTGCCTGGCCAAGGGATAACATAACAGCGCATGCTCCGGGACGGAATCAAACAACGCTGAGGAGCCGGGGAACGGCGCCAAGGAGGTAGGAATGACAGCTGTGCTGCGTCATATTATGAAGGAAAGTCCCACCTCCGGGACGGTCTCACGGTTTCAGGGGACACATTTTATGTGTTTAGTTCTGTGTTTGCAAGGAGCATCATGAAAAGAGCCACCTTTTCCTTTTGCATCTTTTTTGCTGCACAAGCTGGCTCTTTCAGCTACAAACGCCTTGGGGGGGGGGTTAAAGGTTCCCTTTCGACTTTCTCCAATCAGGCTTCGGCCTACATTGTGTTCCTCTGCTTCTCCTGCTGTCCCTGGGCTCCAACACCGCTAGTTGTTGCCTGGTAGTGCTGTACGCACAGTCAACAGTCGCTCCTCTGTTATTGGGGTTCAGTAACATCAGCTGTTCCCCAGCTGTGTGTGTGGCAATCCCTCCTATCTCCTCCACCTCCTCCTCCTCCTCCTGTCCCTGGGCTCCAACACCGCTAGTTGCCGTCCAGAAGTGCTGTCCGCACAGTCCCAACAGTCCCTCCTCTGTTATTGGGGTTCAGTAACGTCAGCTGTTCCCCAGCTGTGTGTGTGGCAATCCCTCCTATCTCCTCCACCTCCTCCTGTCCCTGGGCTCCAACACCGCTAGTTGCCGTCCAGAAGTGCTGTCCGCACAGTCCCAACAGTCCCTCCTCTGTTATTGGGGTTCAGTAACGTCAGCTGTTCCCCAGCTGTGTGTGTGGCAATCCCTCCTATCTCCTCCACCTCCTCCTCCTCCTGTCCCTGGGCTCCAACACCGCTAGTTGCCGTCCAGAAGTGCTGTCCGCACAGTCCCAACAGTCCCTCCTCTGTTATTGGGGTTCAGTAACGTCAGCTGTTCCCCAGCTGTGTGTGTGGCAATCCCTCCTATGTCCTCCACCTCCTCCTCCCCCTCCTGTCCCTGGGCTCCAACACCGCTAGTTGCCGTCCAGAAGTGCTGTCCGCACAGTCCCAACAGTCCCTCCTCTGTTATTGGGGTTCAGTAACGTCAGCTGTTCCCCAGCTGTGTGTGTGGCAATCCCTCCTATCTCCTCCACCTCCTCCTCCTCCTGTCCCTGGGCTCCAACACCGCTAGTTGCCGTCCAGAAGTGCTGTCCGCACAGTCCCAACAGTCCCTCCTCTGTTATTGGGGTTCAGTAACGTCAGCTGTTCCCCAGCTGTGTGTGTGGCAATCCCTCCTATCTCCTCCACCTCCTCCTCCTCCTGTCCCTGGGCTCCAACACCGCTAGTTGCCGTCCAGAAGTGCTGTCCGCACAGTCCCAACAGTCCCTCCTCTGTTATTGGGGTTCAGTAACGTCAGCTGTTCCCCAGCTGTGTGTGTGGCAATCCCTCCTATCTCCTCCACCTCCTCCTCCCCCTCCTGTCCCTGGGCTCCAACACCGCTAGTTGCCGTCCAGAAGTGCTGTCCGCACAGTCCCAACAGTCCCTCCTCTGTTATTGGGGTTCAGTAACGTCAGCTGTTCCCCTGCTGTGTGTGTGGCAATCCCTCCTATCTCCTCCACCTCCTCCTCCCCCTCCTGTCCCTGGGCTCCAACACCGCTAGTTGCCGTCCAGAAGTGCTGTCCGCACAGTCCCAACAGTCCCTCCTCTGTTATTGGGGTTCAGTAACGTCAGCTGTTCCCCAGCTGTGTGTGTGGCAATCCCTCCTATGTCCTCCACCTCCTCCTCCCCCTCCTGTCCCTGGGCTCCAACACCGCTAGTTGCCGTCCAGAAGTGCTGTCCGCACAGTCCCAACAGTCCCTCCTCTGTTATTGGGGTTCAGTAACGTCAGCTGTTCCCCAGCTGTGTGTGTGGCAATCCCTCCTATCTCCTCCACCTCCTCCTCCCCCTCCTGTCCCTGGGCTCCAACACCGCTAGTTGCCGTCCAGAAGTGCTGTCCGCACAGTCCCAACAGTCCCTCCTCTGTTATTGGGGTTCAGTAACGTCAGCTGTTCCCCTGCTGTGTGTGTGGCAATCCCTCCTATCTCCTCCACCTCCTCCTCCCCCTCCTGTCCCTGGGCTCCAACACCGCTAGTTGCCGTCCAGAAGTGCTGTCCGCACAGTCCCAACAGTCCCTCCTCTGTTATTGGGGTTCAGTAACGTCAGCTGTTCCCCAGCTGTGTGTGTGGCAATCCCTCCTATCTCCTCCACCTCCTCCTCCCCCTCCTGTCCCTGGGCTCCAACACCGCTAGTTGCCGTCCAGAAGTGCTGTCCACACAGTCCCAACAGTCCCTCCTCTGTTATTGGGGTTCAGTAACGTCAGCTGTTCCCCTGCTGTGTAGCCGGCATCGTGTCCTGCAAAAGCCACGCAGACACAAGAACTGAAATTGAAGGGATCCTGTAGCTCCACCCCCAGGTGTTTGTGTGTTTTACAGCCACCTTGTACAGCAGTAATGCTGCATGTGTGCAAGGTGGCTCATAAACTTATTCTCCTCGCACATGTGGAACTGAAAACACATCTAAAATGTGTCCTCTGTGTGACCATTAAAACGTCCCTGAGGTGTGACTTTCCTTTGTAATGACACGCAGCAACCCCCTTGGTAGCACTGCCCGTCTTCTGACATCATTGTTTGGCTGGCTGCGCCTCTGCGGCAGCCCTGCCCGACACAACGCCCCTCGGTGTCTTATTTATTTTGACTGCGAGGGTGTGATTGATGGGCATGAGCAGTGCATATGTTCGCCTGTCCCTCATCTCCTTCCGCCTTCCTCAGACTGTGCGGCTTCATGGCCGCGGCATGCAATAAGGGATCAGCTGACGCCGCACAGTCTGAAGCGGGTGTAAGGACCCGAGTGTGAGAGGCCAACATATGTGCTGTGCCAGGCCATGAATCCCAGCCCCGCAGTGTTTTAACAATGTTAAGACACTGCGGGGCTGGGATTCATGGTCATCGCGAACCGCACCGGCCGACATTAAATGATGTCAGAAGATGGGCAGCGCTAACAGCGCTAGGCCAGGGGATAACACGACAGCGCAGACTCCTGTACAGCAAATAACAACGCTCAGGAGGCTGCACCCAGCACCAAGGTGGGATTCTTGACATCTGTGCTGCGTCTCATTACGAAGGGAACTCGCGCCTCCAACACAGTTTGACTGTATAAAGGGCTAAATGTTATACGTGTTTCATTCAGCGTGTGCAAGGAGAAAAATTAAAAGAGCAACCTTTGACTTGTGCAGCACTACTGCTGCATAAGCTGTGGCTCTTCTACTTTGTAACACCTGAGGGGGGGTTAAAGGTTAGCTTTGAAATTGGTTCAATTAGGCTTCGGCCTACACTCTGCTCCCCCTGCAGAGCCCGGGCTCCAACACCGCCAGTTGGGGCCCGGTACTGCTAGCTGCACAGAGAAAAACACCAGCCAATGTGTCAGTGGGGTTCAGCACCGCCAGCTGTTCCCCTGCTGTGCAGCCGGCAACGTGTCCTGCAACTGCCACGCAGACACAACAGACCCAAAGCTGCCGCCAGTGCAGGCTTCGGCCTACACTCTGCTCCCTCTCCTCCTCCTGCTGACCCTGGGCTCTAACACCGCCAGTTGGGGCCCGGTACTGCTAGCTGCACAGAGAAAAACACCAGCCAATGTGTCAGTGGGGTTCAGCACCGCCAGCTGTTCCCCTGCTGTGTAGCCGGCATCGTGTCCTGCAAAAGCCATGCAGACACAAGAACTGAAATTGAAGGGAACCTGTCCCCCCTCCCCCAGGCGTTTGTACGTTTTACAGCCACCTTGTACAGCGGTAATGCTGCATGTGTGCAAGGTGGCTCATAAACGTATTCTCCTCGCACATGTGGAACTGAAAACACGTCCAAAATGTGTCCTCTGTGTGACCATTTAACCGTCCCGGAGGTGTGACTTTCCTTTGTAATGACACGCTGCAACCCCCTTGGTAGCGCTGCCCGTCTTCTGGCATCATTGTTTGGCTGCCTACGCCTCTGCGGCCGCCCTGACCCACACAACGCCCCTCGGTGTCTTATTTATTGGGACTGCGAGGGTGTGATTGATGGGCATGAGCAGTGCATCAGTTCGCCTGTCCCTCATCTCCTTCCGCCTTCTTCAGACTGTGCGGCTTCATGGCCGCGGCATGCGATAAGGGATCAGCTGACGCCGCACAGTCTGAAGCGGGTGTAAGGACCCGAGTGTGAGAGGCCAACATATGTGCTGTGCCAGGCCATGAATCCCAGCCCCGCAGTGTTTTAACAATGTTAAGACACTGCGGGGCTGGGATTCATGGTCATCGCGAACCGCACCGGCCGACATTAAATGATGTCAGAAGATGGGCAGCGCTAACAGCGCTAGGCCAGGGGATAACACGACAGCGCAGACTCCTGTACAGCAAATAACAACGCTCAGGAGGCTGCACCCAGCACCAAGGTGGGATTCTTGACATCTGTGCTGCGTCTCATTACGAAGGGAACTCGCGCCTCCAACACAGTTTGACTGTATAAAGGGCTAAATGTTATACGTGTTTCATTCAGCGTGTGCAAGGAGAAAAATTAAAAGAGCAACCTTTGACTTGTGCAGCACTACTGCTGCATAAGCTGTGGCTCTTCTACTTTGTAACACCTGAGGGGGGGTTAAAGGTTAGCTTTGAAATTGGTTCAATTAGGCTTCGGCCTACACTCTGCTCCCCCTGCAGAGCCCGGGCTCCAACACCGCCAGTTGGGGCCCGGTACTGCTAGCTGCACAGAGAAAAACACCAGCCAATGTGTCAGTGGGGTTCAGCACCGCCAGCTGTTCCCCTGCTGTGCAGCCGGCAACGTGTCCTGCAACTGCCACGCAGACACAACAGACCCAAAGCTGCCGCCAGTGCAGGCTTCGGCCTACACTCTGCTCCCTCTCCTCCTCCTGCTGACCCTGGGCTCTAACACCGCCAGTTGGGGCCCGGTACTGCTAGCTGCACAGAGAAAAACACCAGCCAATGTGTCAGTGGGGTTCAGCACCGCCAGCTGTTCCCCTGCTGTGTAGCCGGCATCGTGTCCTGCAAAAGCCACGCAGACACAAGAACTGAAATTGAAGGGAACCTGTCCCCCCTCCCCCAGGCGTTTGTACGTTTTACAGCCACCTTGTACAGCGGTAATGCTGCATGTGTGCAAGGTGGCTCATAAACGTATTCTCCTCGCACATGTGGAACTGAAAACACGTCTAAAATGTGTCCTCTGTGTGACCATTTAACCGTCCCGGAGGTGTGACTTTCCTTTGTAATGACACGCTGCAACCCTCTTGGTAGCGCTGCCCGTCTTCTGGCATCATTGTTTGGCTGCCTGCGCCTCTGCGGCCGCCTTGACCCACACAACGCCCCTCGGTGTCTTATTTATTGGGACTGCGAGGGTGTGATTGATGGGCATGAGCAGTGCATCAGTTCGCCTGTCCCTCATCTCCTTCCACCTTCTTCAGACTGTGCGGCTTCATGGCCGTGGCATGCGATAAGGGATCAGCTGACGCCGCACAGTCTGAAGCGGGTGTAAGGACCCGAGTGTGAGAGGCGAACATATGTGCTGCGCCAGGCCATGAATCCCAGCCCCGCAGTGTTTGAACAATGTTAAGACACTGCGGGGCTGGGATTCATGGTCATCGCGAACCGCACCGGCCGACATTAAATGATGTCAGAAGATGGGCAGCGCTAACAGCGCTAGGCCAGGGGATAACACGACAGCGCAGACTCCTGTACAGCAAATAACAACGCTCAGGAGGCTGTACCCAGCACCAAGGTGGGATTCTTGACATCTGTGCTGCGTCTCATTACGAAGGGAACTCGCGCCTCCAACACAGTTTGACTGTATAAAGGGCTAAATGTTATACGTGTTTCATTCAGCGTGTGCAAGGAGAAAAATTAAAAGAGCAACCTTTGACTTGTGCAGCACTACTGCTGCATAAGCTGTGGCTCTTCTACTTTGTAACACCTGAGGGGGGGTTAAAGGTTACCTTTGAAATTGGTTCAATTAGGCTTCGGCCTACACTCTGCTCCCCCTGCAGAGCCCGGGCTCCAACACCGCCAGTTGGGGCCCGGTACTGCTAGCTGCACAGAGAAAAACACCAGCCAATGTGTCAGTGGGGTTCAGCACCGCCAGCTGTTCCCCTGCTGTGCAGCCGGCAACGTGTCCTGCAACTGCCACGCAGACACAACAGACCCAAAGCTGCCGCCAGTGCAGGCTTCGGCCTACACTCTGCTCCCTCTCCTCCTCCTGCTGGCCCTTTGCTCCAACACTGCTAGTTGTGGCTCTAGGAAAACAAGCTTGAATAGGTCCCCATCCTGGTTCCAGCACCGTCAGCTGGTTCCGGGCAGAGCCTTTGGCTTATGTGCCTCCCTCTGGGTATCCGAGTTCCACCAACGTCAGGTGGTCCTTGGTAGTGCTTTCAGGCACGGGTACCTCCTGCTTAGTAACCGGGTTCCAGTAACGTCAGCTGGTCCTCGGTCGTTCCATTGGCTCTTGGACCTTCGGCTACCCATCCGGGTTCCAGTACCGTCAGCTGGTTCTCGGCAGTGTCTTTTGCTCTTGTACCTTCTGCTCCCCATCCTGGTTCCAGTACCGTCAGCTGGTTCCGGGCAGAGCCTTTGGCTTAGGTGCCTCCCTCTGGGTATCCGAGTTCCACCAACGTCAGGTGGTCCTTGGTAGTGCTTTCAGGCACGGGTACCTCCTGCTTAGTAACCGGGTTCCAGTAACGTCAGCTGGTCCTCGGTAGTTCCATTGGCTCTTGGACCTTCGGCTACCCATCCGGGTTCCAGCACCGTCAGCTGGTTCTCGGCAGTGTCTTTTGCTCTTGTACCTTCTGCTCCCCATCCTGGTTCCAGTACCGTCAGCTGGTTTCGGGCAGAGCCTTTGGCTTAGGTGCCTCCCTCTGGGTATCCGAGTTCCACCAACGTCAGGTGGTCCTTGGTAGTGCTTTCAGGCACGGGTACCTCCTGCTTAGTAACCGGGTTCCAGTAACGTCAGCTGGTCCTCGGTAGTTCCATTGGCTCTTGGACCTTCGGGTAGCCATCCGAGTTCCAGTTCCATCAGCTGTTTCTCGGCATTTTCTCAGCCTTCTTGTACCTTCTGCTACATTTCCAAGTTCAAGAGACTAAACACGATGACCCGGAAGACCACCCCTAAGATGACGACGACACCAGAGACGACAACCACCGTGATGACGACGACCCTGGAGACGATGACCCTGAAGACCACCCCGATGACGACGACCCCGGAGACGACGACCCTGGAGACGACGACGACCTGGAAGACCGAGAAGCAGAAGAACAAGAGGCTGCAGAACAAAGAGCAGAAGAACATTAAGCATAACACTAAATATCAGAGCAAAAGATATTATCTAAATTATAAGCAGAAGAAGACTAAGCAGTGTATGGGGGTGAGTCCGTTCCTCCTCGTGGTGCCCCTGGATAAAGCCTGATGCTGCAGGCCAAACTGAACGCGGACAAATGTAACTGTTTTGTGACAGGCAGAACGGAAGGTGTAATCTTCAAACTTTTATAGATAACAACTACGGGAATGCCTGTCACAAATAAGAATATGATGAAGAAGTAGAATATGAAGAAGATAATAGTAAAATAAAAAGAATATGAACAATGTAACAAAAAAAATAATAGGTAGAAGATGAAGAAGAAGATGAATAAGGTGAAGAAGTTGATGTCAAAGAAGCTGATGATGAGGATAATGAAGAAGAAAGTGTGGGAGAAGTAAAAAAGAAGGTGAAGGGCGTGGAAGTAGTGAAACATCAATATCTGACAAAATAAAAAAAAAATTAACATAGTCAAAATCTTTCTAACGCCGAACGTCAAAAAACAAAACAAAATCCTGCTATTCTATTAGATTGGGCTAAACCTCTGTGCCTTTAATGTCTCCGCCACGTCCCCCAATACATCCTACATTATTCTTAGTTGTTTTCCTTCATGTAGAATGAACCTACAAGTTTATAAAGGGTTTATTTTAATTCCGATATTTTCGTCCCATTGACTTGCATTGGGATCGGGTATCGGTATCGGATTAGATCCGATACTTTGACGGTATCGGCCGATACTTTCCGATACCGATACTTTCCGATATCGGAAGGTATCGCTCAACACTAGTGCCAACACCTATTACTTTGTTATTAGCTGTTAACGTGGGGGGATACACTGTTGATCTATACAGAGTCCTATTCTGAATATTAGCAGAACAGTTAAACTATCGTTTATGGAAATTCCTTACAGACGTCCATTAATGTTAGGGCGGAGTCACACTTAGGCTGGAGTCACACTAGCGATTTTAAAATAGGTCCGATTTTGATGCAGGAGAGAAGGACGAGTGTAATGCGTTTTTTATGCGAGTACAATCCGATTTTTCACACCTAGCATCCGATTTACATCAGAATGCAGTGCGACTGCTATCTGATTGCAATGCAATTTTAACATGAGCTTTTACATAGAGCAATTCTCTGTCATTTACAAATCGCTTTGAAACAAAATATTCTTCAAAACACACACATATATATTATATACTAGATGGTGGCCCGATTCTAACGCATCGGGTATTCTAGAATATGTATGTATGTATGTATGTATGTATATAGCAGCCACATAGTATATAGCACAGGCCACGTAGTATATAGGAGCCACGTAGTATATAGCAGCCACGCAGTATATAACACAGCCACGTAGTATATAACACAGCCCAAGTAATGTATAGCACAGGCCACGCAGTATATAACACAGCCCACGCAGTATATAACACAGCCACGCAGTATATAACACAGGTCACGCAGTATATACACAGCCCACGCAGTATATAACACAGGCCACGCAGTATATAACACAGGCCATGCAGTATATAACACAGGCCACACAGTATATAACACAGGCCACACAGTATATAACACAGGCCACACAGTATATAACAGTGGCCACGCAGTATAACACTGCCCATGTAGTATATAGCAGCCACGCAGTATGTAACACAGCCCACGTAATATATAGCACAGCCCACGCAGTATATAACAAAGCCCATGCAATATATAACACAGCCAACATAATATATAGCACAGCCCACACAGTACATAACACAGCCACGCAGTATATAACACAGGGCATGCAGTATATAACACAGCCCACGCAGGATATAACACAGGCCACGCAGGATATAACACAGGCCACACAGGATATAACACAGGCCACGCAGTATATAACAGTAGCCACGCAGTATATAACAGTAGCCACACAGTATATAACACAGCTTACGCAGTATATAACACTGCCCACGTAGTATATAGCAGCCACGCAGTATATAACACAGCCCACGTAATATATAGCACAACCCACGCAGTATATCACACTGCCAACGTAGTATATAGCAGCCACGCAGTATATAACACAGCCCACGTAGTATATAGCAGTGTGGGCACCATATCCCTGTTAATAAAATAGTTAAAATAAAAAATAGTTATATACTCACCCTCCGGCGTCCAGCGAAGCTGTCCTGATGCGCACGCGGCTACCGCCAGCTTCCGTTCCCAGAGATGCATTGCGAAATTACCCAGATGACTTAGCGGTCTTGCGAGACCGCTAAGTCTTCTGGGTAATATCGCAATGCATCTCTGGGAACGGAAGCTGGCGGCAGCAGCGCGCGCATCGGCGGACGACGGAAGGTGAGAATAGCAGGTTTTTTGCTTTTTTATTATTTTTAACATTAGATTTTTTTACTATTGATGCTGCATAGGCAGCATCAATAGTAAAAAGTTGGTCACACAGGGTTAATAACAGCGTTAACGGAGTGCGTTACACCGTAGCATAATGCGGTCCGTTAACGCTGCCATTAACCCTGTGTGAGCACTGACTGGAGGGGAGTATGGAGCGGGCGCCGGGCACTGACTGGACAGAAGTAGGGAGGGACTAATTCTCGGCCGGGCTGTGCCCGTCGCTGATTGGTCGCTGCCTGGCGGCCGTGACCAATAAGCGATGCGGGATTTCCGTGACAGACAAACAGACGGAAGTGCCCCTTAGACAATTATATATATAGATATAAATGTATATATATGATAGATTAAAAGCCGGCAAATGATCTGAGGCATACAGTATAATCACACTGTGCTATAATCTTCTTTTATGAAGAGGTAAGCTATAGGCTGGACCACGGTGAGTCATTGGACGTGGTACATCTCGATTTTTCCAAAGCGTTTGATACCGTGCCGCAGAAGAGGTTGGTACACAAAATGAGAATGCTTGGTCTGGGGGAAAATGTGTGTAAATGGGTTAGTAACTGGCTTAGTGATAGAAAGCAGAGGGTGGTTATAAATGGTATAGTCTCTAACTGGGTTGCTGTGACCAGTGGGGTACCGCAGGGGTCGGTATTGGGACCTGTTCTCTTCAACATATTCATTAATGATCTGGTAGAAGGTTTACACAGTAAAATATTGATATTTGCAGATGATACAAAACTATGTAAAGCAGTTAATACAAGAGAAGATAGTATTCTGCTACAGATGGATCTGGATAAGTTGGAAACTTGGGCTGAAAGGTGGCAGATGAGGTTTAACAATGATAAATGTAAGGTTATACACATGGGAAGAAGGAATCAATATCACCATTACACACTGAATGGGAAACCACTGGGTAAATCTGACAGGGAGAAGGACTTGGGGATCCTAGTTAATGATAAACTTACCTGGAGCAGCCAGTGCCAGGCAGCAGCTGCCAAGGCAAACAGGATCATGGGGTGCATTAAAAGAGGTCTGGATACACATGATGAGAGCATTATACTGCCTCTGTACAAATCCCTAGTTAGACCGCACATGGAGTACTGTGTCCAGTTTTGGGCACCGGTGCTCAGGAAGGATATAATGGAACTAGAGAGAGTACAAAGGAGGGCAACAGAATAAAGGGGATGGGAGAACTACAATACCCAGATAGATTAGCGAAATTAGGATTATTTAGTCTAGAAAAAAGACAACTGAGGGGCGATCTAATAACCATGTATAAGTATATAAGGGGACAATACAAATATCTGGCTGAGGATCTGTTTATACCAAGGAAGGTGACGGGCACAAGGGGGCATTCTTTGCGTCTGGAGGAGAGAAGGTTTTTCCACCAACATAGAAGAGGATTCTTTACTGTTAGGGCAGTGAGAATCTGGAATTGCTTGCCTGAGGAGGTGGTGATGGCGAACTCAGTCGAGGGGTTCAAGAGAGGCCTGGATGTCTTCCTGGAGCAGAACAATATTGTATCATACAATTATTAGGTTCTGAAGAAGGACGTAGATCTGGGGATTTATTATGATGGAATATAGGCTGAACTGGATGGACAAATGTCTTTTTTCGGCCTTACTATGTTACTATGTTACTATGTTACACTAACAGGTTAGAATAGATAGAATAGATATATAAATATAGAATAGATCTATATATAGATGTCAGTGACCCACATATATATATATATATATATATATATATATATATATATTGCATAGAAAGATAGAAGAAAAGCTGGTAATTCATTTGTCAGCTTCTGTAATATCACTGCAGGAGCCGAATAGGTAGATATATACTGTAGATGTCAGTGACTAATCCAATTAGTAGTGTGTGTGCAAATTAGGGTACATGTATGTAAATAAAAGATTATTTTGGGGGAAAAAAATGGAGTGAGCTCCTGCGCAATTTTCGGAACCAGCAGAGGGAAAGCAAACGACTAAGGGCAGATGTTTATAGCCTGGGAAGGGAGTAATACCCATGGAGCGTCCCAGGCTATTAATATCAGCCCACAACAGTATACTTAGCCTTTACTGGCTTTTAAAATGGGGGACCCCCCCAAAAGATGACGTGGGGTCCCCCTATAACTGAGGCCGCCGTCACACATGCGAGTTTTACGGACGTAAGAGCGCAGAAACTACGTGCGTAAAACTCGCATAACATACGGCACAATGATTCTCAATGGGTCTAGTCCTATCAGCCGTATATTACGGATCCGTAATATACGGCGTTCTACGGCCGTACAAAATCGCAGCATGCTGCGTTTGTCAGCGTATTGCGCAAAAAAATCGCCAATGAAAGTCTATGGGGGTGAGAAAAATACGGATTCCACACGGACCAGCAGTGTGACTTGCGAAAAATACGCAGCGGTGTTAGTGAAAAGTCGGTAATTCAATTGCCGGCTTTTCATTTCTCCTGCCTAAACCCGACAGGATATGAGACATGGTTTACATACAGTAAACCATTTCATATCCCCTTTTTTTTTTGCATATTCCACACTACTAATGTTAGTAGTGTGTGTATGCAAAATTTCAGCGCTGTAGCTGCTAAAATAAAGGGTTAAATGGCGGAAAGAATTGGCGTGGGCTCCCGCTCAATTTTCTCCGCCAGAGCGGTAAAGCCAGTGACTGAGGGCAGATATTAATAGCCAGGAGAGGGTCCATGGTTATTGGCCCCCCCTGGCTACAAACATCTGCCCCCAGCCACCCCAGAAAAGGCACATCTGGAAAATTCGCGTATAGTCTGGAACTTGGCCACTCTCTTCCCACTCCCTGTAGCGGTGGGATATGGGGTAATGAAGGGTTAATGCCACCTTGCTATTGTAAGGTGACATTAAGCCAGATTAATAACGGAGAGGCGTCAATTATGACACCTATCCATTATTAATCCATTTGTCTGAAAGGGTTAAAAAACACACACACACGTTATTAAAAAGTATTTTAATGAAAGAAACAAACAGGTTGTTTTAATAATTTATTGCTCTCTCAATCCATCAGCAACACCCTCGCTTGGCAAAATAATAAACACACAATATACATACCTTCTGATGTCCTATCACGTCCCACGAGGTAATCCATCTGAAGGGGTTAACTAATATTACAGGCATGAGCTGCGCTAAACCACTCGCTCGTGCCTGTAATCCCCGGGTGCTGAAAGGAAAGCAGAGTGATCTATACTTACATTCAGTCGCGGTGATGCGCCCCTGCTGGATGTTCTCATGAACTGCAGCCTGGGAACTTTTTCCCACGCTCCAGGTCATATGAGGACATCCACCAGGGGGCGCATCACCGCGACTGAAGGAAATGTAGGTCAATGGCCTACATTTCCTTCATTCGCCGGGGAATTACAAGCACGAGCACAGCTGCATTTGCAGGGCTCCTGCTTGTAAATTATTTTAACCCCTTCAGATGGATTACCTCGTGGGACGTGACGGTTCAACAGAGGGTATGTATCTTGTGCATTTATTTTTTGCCAAGCGAGGGTCAGCAAATGGATTGAGAGAGCAATAAAATATTAAAACAACCGCTGTGTTTATTTCATTAAAATACTTTTAAATCATGTGTGTGTGTGTGTGTGTGTGTGTGTGTTTTTTAACCCTTTCATACGATTGGATTAATAATGGATAGGTGTCATAATTGACACCTCTCCATTATTAATCTGGCTTAATGTCACCTTACAATAGCAAGGTGGCATTAACCCTTCATTACCCCATACCCCACCGCTACAGGGAGTGGGAAGAGAGTGGCCAAGTGCCAGAATAGGCGCATCTTCCAGATGTGCCTTTTCTGGGGTGGCTGGGGGCAGATGTTTTTAGCCACGGGGGGGCCAATAACCATGGACCCTCTCCTGGCTATTAATATCTGCCATCAGTCACTGGCTTTACCACTCTGGCGGAGAAAATTGCGCGGGAGCCCACGCCAATTTTTTCCGCCATTTAACCCTTTATTTTAGCAGCTACAGCGCCCAAATTTTGCATACACACACTACTAACATTAGTAGTGTGGAATATGCAAAAAAAATGGGGATATGAGATGGTTTACTGTATGTACACCATGTCTCATATCATGTCGGGTTTGTGAAGGAGAAAATGAAAAGCCGGCAATTAAATTACTGGCTTTTCACAGATATCGCGCTGAAGTAAATATAAATACAGACTATATATATATATGTGTCTCAATGACATATATATATATATATATACTGTATATATGTTTTCCCGAACATTTGAGCACATAAATCCATTAGATGTCGGTTTTGCAAGCCTGCGAGAAAATATCGCAGTACGGATGCCATACGGATTACATACGGAGGATGCCATGCGCAAAATACGCTGACACACCCTGCCTACGGATCACTATTTTGGGAACATTTCTCCGTATTACGGCTGTATTACGGCCGTAAAATACGGACCGTATTGTCTTACGCCAAGTGTGACGCCGGCCTAATAACCAGCAAAGGCTATGCAGACATCTGCGGGCTGATATTAATAGCCTAGGAAGGGGCCATGGATATTGCCCCCCCTGGCTAAAAATATCAGCACTCAGCTGCCCCAGCACTTAACCTCTCTCTTCCCACTTACTCTGTAGCGGTGGCAAGTGGGGTAATACACCATGTTCCAAATTATTATGCCAATTGGATTTAAGTGTCATAAAGATTTAATTGTTTTGTTTTTCAAATAAACTCGTGGATGGTATTGTGTCTCAGGGCTCAATGGTTCACTGAAATCAATCTTAAACACATGTGATAATTACTTTTCCAGGTGATTCTAATGAAAGAAAAACTACTTAAAAATGATGCTGCACATTATTAAGCAGGCCACATGTTTCAAACAATATGGGAAATAAAAAGGATCTCTCTGTTGCTGTAAAGCGTTAAATAGTGCAATGACGTGGACAAGGTATGAAAACATTAGATATTTCACGAAAACTTAAAGAGTGATATTCACACTGTGAAAAGATTTGTGATTGAAACAGAGCAGAGTTCATGCAGATAAAGGCGTAATGAGGAAAGTTTCTGCCAGACAAATTAATTGCATTAAGAGACCAGCTGCAAAAATACCATTACAAAGCAGCAAACAGTTATTTGAAGCTGCTGGTGCCTCTGGAGTCACTCTAACCTCAAGGTGTAGGATCCTTCAAAGGCTTGCTGTGGTGCATAAACCTACTATTCGGCCACCCCTAAACAGTGTTCACAAGCAGAAACGGTTGCAGTGGGCCCAGACATACATGAAGACTAATTTTCAAACAGTCTTGTTTACTGGTGAGTGTCGAGCAACCCTGGATGGTCCAGATGGATGGAGTAGTGGATGGTTGGTGGATGGCCACCATGTCCCAACAAAACTGCGACGTCAGCAAGGAGGTGGAGGAGTCATGTTTTGGGACGGAATCATGGGGAAACAGCTGGTAGGGCCCTTTAAAGGGAACCTGTTACCCCCAAAATCGAAGGTGAGCTAAGCCCACCAGCATCAGGGGCTTATCTACAGCATTCTGTAATGCTGTAGATAAGCCCCGATGTAACCTGAAAGATGAGAAAAAGAGGTTAGATTATACTCACCCAGGGGCGGTCCCGGAACAATGGGAGTCGCGGTCCAGTCCGGGGCCTCTCATCTTCTTACGATGACGTCCTCTTCTTGTATTCACGCTGCGGCTCCGGCACAGTCGTACTTTGTCTGCCCTGTTGAGGGCAGAGCAAAGTACTGCAGTGCGCAGGCGCCGGGAAAGGTCAGAGAGGCCCGGCGCCTGCGCACTGCAGTATTTTGCTCTGCCCTCAACAGGGCAGACAAAGTACGCCTGCGCCGGAGTCGCAGCATGACTACAAGAAGAGGACGTCATCGTAAGAAGATGGGAGGCCCCGGACCGGACCGCGACGGCTATCGGACCGGACCGCAGTGGGACCGCTCCTGAGTGAGTATAATCTAACCTCTTTTTCTCATCTTTCAGGTTACATCGGGGGCTTATCTACAGCATTCCAGAATGCTGTAGATAAGCCCCTGATGCTGGTGGGCTTAGCTCATCTTCGATTTTGGGGGTGACATGTTCCCTTTAAGGGTCATGAAGGTGTGAAAATGACCTCTGCAAAGTATATAGAGTTTCTGACTGACAACTTTCCTCCATGGTATAAAAAGCAGAAACGTGCCTTCAAGAGCAAAATCATCTTCATGCTGACAATGCACCATCTCATGCTGCAAAGAATACCACTGAGTCATTGGCTGCTATGGGCATAAAAGGAGATAAACTCATGGTGTGGCCACCATCTTCCCCTGACCTCAACCCTATAGAGAATCTTTGAAGAATCATCAAGCAAAAGATCTATGAGGTTGGGAGGCAGTTCACATCCAAACAGCAGCTCTGGGAGGCTATTCTGACTTCATGCAAAGAAATACAAGCAGAAACTCTCCCAAAACTCACAAGTTCAATGGATGCAAGAATTGTGAAGGTGATATCAATGAAGGGTTCCTATGTTAACATGTAACTTGGCCTGTTAGGATGTTTTGGAGTTAAATAGCTTTTTTGTTCAGTGAATGTGACCTCCTAATGCAGCAAATTCCACAAATGAGCATTTTCAGTTCTTTAAAACATATCAAATGTATAGAAATTCTACTGTGCCTAATAATTTGGAACAGTGCATTTTGAGCTTTTATTCATTTTGGAGATTATACTGCTATTATTGGGAGGTTTCTTCAATAAAATTCGATGTATACTCTAACGGGCGATGACTTTTATTAGACTGACTGTCATTTGCACCGACCATTTAGGAAAATTTGAGAAAAATGTCATTTGCATAATAATTTGGAACATGGTGTAGTTGTGGGGTTGATGTCACCGTTCTAAGGTTTCATCAAACCCATGGCTTAGTAATGGAGAAGTGTCAATTAGACACCTATCCATTACTAATCCAATGGTTGTTAAGTGGTTAAATAAAGACACAGCCAGAATAAAGTATTTTAATGAAATCAAACACAACACAGTTTCCCATCTTTATTCTACTCCTAATTCCTGCGACGCCCTCGTTCTCCTATAATAAACATAAAATAATAATAAAGCAACAATATACCCATACCTGTCCGTTGTGGTGTCCCATGCCATAATCCATATCTGGGGTATATACAGTTTGCAACCAGGACGGTGCTAAGATGCAACTGCCCTGGCTGCAAACTACTGGTGAATGAGGAGATCACAGCTTCAGTGACTAGCAGTGCCGTCACTGATGCTGTGCTGCCTCACAGCCTGACCTGCGCTGAACTCTGGAGCGTGGGAAAATGAAATGGCATGCGCCTTTTTTGGGGTGGCTGGGGGCAGATGTTTTTAGCCAGGGGGTCCAATAACCATGGTCCCTTTCTAGCAGGGGCGGACTGGGCCGGGTTGCAGGAATGCATTTGCCCCCCCGGCCGGTGCCTGAGCAGCTGCACAGGGCCGCTGGAATACCGGCAGTGATTTTACTACATAGTGCACCATCCCTCCCTCCGGCCCTTTAAATGGTCCTGTATGCGCGCGTTCGGTTGCCGGCACTGACAAGGGCCGCAGCGGCCGGCGTCAGTGCGGGTCGCGGGAGCAATGAGCACGGCCGCGGTCCTTGTTCCTGCATGTGCTGAGTGTGCTCGTCTGCTGCTGCTGCCCTTGTCAGCGCGGGCAAGCAGGAAACCCCGCGTGCACACGCAGATATTTGAAAAGCTGGCGCGCATAGGGCGCCTCCACCTGTGTCTGACGCTGGCCGGCCTGTACCAGCGTCAGAGAAGACTGCTCTCACCAATGCTGCCTGGGATCCTCTACCGCCGACGCTGGGACCCGATCCACCTCAGCCCTTCATCCTCCCGACCTCCCCCCCCCCCATCTCAGGGACCTGGTAAGTCCCAAGATGATTTTTTTAAATGTGTATATACAGCAGTTGCACCTATATAATGTGTAAAGACTGCTACATATACATTATATAGGTGATGCTGCTGTATATAATCACTGTATCACCTATACAATGTATATAGCAGTCTATATACATTATATAGGGAATGCTGCTACTGATGTATATAGATTATATAGGTGACACTGCGGTGTGTGTGTATATACAGTATATATATTTATATACACACACACCCGTACATATATACACAGCAGTATCACCTATATAACATATATACACATCAGTAGCAGTATTCACTATATAATGTATATAGACTGCTATACATACATTATATGGGTGATAGTGATTATATACAGCAGTATCACCTATAAAATGTGTATAGATAGCAGTCTATATACATTATATAGGGAATACTGCTACTGATGTGTATATTCGTTATATAGGCGATACGTGTGTGTGTGTGTGTATATATATATATATATATATATATACAGACACACATATATACACAGCAGTATCACCTATATATATCGTATATACACAGCAGTAGTAATATTGCCTATAGAATGTATATAGACTGCTGTATATACAATATATAAGTGATACTGGCTACTTCTGTATATAATGATTGTATCACCTATATAATGTATATACAGCAGTCTATATAAATTCTATAGGTAATACTGCTACTGATGTGTATATTCGTTATAGGTAACACTGCGGTGTATGTGTATGTATATATATATATATACATACACACACATATACCCAGCAGTATCACCTATATATAATGTATATACAGTAGCAGTATTTCCTATAGAATGTATACAGACTGCTGTATATACATTATATAGGTGATATTATCATTATATACAGCAGTAGCAGTATCATCTGTGTAATGTATAGACTACTTCATATTCGTTATATAGGTGATACTGCTGTGTATAGTCGCGGTATCTATCTATATAATCATCTAAGGGTCACTTCCGTCTGTTTGTCCGTCATGGAAATCTCGCGTCGCTGATTGGTCGCGGCGGCCGTGACCAATCATCGACGGGCACAGTCCGGCCACGAATTCGCCCCTCCCTACTCTCCTCCAGTCAGTGCCCCCATTGCGGTTTAGCAGTCTGTTACCGCTGCTATTAACCCTGTGTGACCAACTTTTGACTAGATCTAATGTTAAAGGGCCACTGTCACCCCCCCCCCCAGGCGTTATAAACTAAAAGAGCCACCTTGTGCAGCAGTAATGCTGCAGTCTAACAAGGTGGCTCTTTTAGTTTTTGATTAAGTTATTACCGCAATAAAACGTTTTAAAAATTGGCCAAACGTACCAGCGATTGTACCGGGAGGCGGTCCGAAGCGTTCTCTCTGTATCCCCCAACTGCCGTCACTCTTGTCTTCAGGGCCGATGGTACCCGCCCCCTGCGCGCTGTTTCTTCTTAAATCCGGCGCCTGCGCTGTGCGTGCCTGCCTGGGGCCTGCGCAGTCTTCATTGTGAGTCACAGCTCAGACGCAGGGTGCCTGACTGCGCCTGTGCGGGCAGTGCGGCCACCCTGTGACTGACGCCCCGCCCCGCACTGTTATTCATTATGCTCAGTGCGGGGCTGGCATTCCTGGGCATGCGCACTGCGCTGTCCAGGCCCTCTCCCATCTACCCCTGCTCCCCCGCCTTACGGCATTGTTATTTTCGGCTGCCGCATTCCAGACGCTGGTGAGAATTAGTGTCTATTGCGGCAAGCTGCTATGTGTTTGTATGTTTTAATCAGGGGCGGATTATATGAGGGTCAATCTGTGCGGTAGCCCAGGGCTACCGCACAGATTGACCCTCTGTGACTGTGAATGCCCGCCGACATGTGCCCCCGGACCCGGTGGCCAGAGAGAGGGGGCCCGATTGCTGGACAATGGGGCAATGCTGGGGAGAGACACTGGTGGCAATGCTGGACACAATGGGGGCAATGCTGACACACTGGGGGCAATGCTGACACACTGGGGGCAATGCTGACACACTGGGGGCAATGCTGACACACTGGTGCAATGCTGACACACTGGGGGCAATGCTGACACACTGGGGGCAATGCTGACACACTGGGGGCAATATGCTGGACTCAATGGGTGCAATGCTGGACACAATGGGGGCAATGCTGGACACAGTGGGGGCAATGCTGGACTCAATGGGGGCAATGCTGACACACTGGGGGCAATGCTGACACACTGGGGGGCAATGCTGACACACTGGGGGCAATGCTGACACACTGGGGGCAATACTGACACACTGGGGGCAATGCTGACACACTGGGGGCAATGCTGGACACACTGGGGGCAATGCTGGACACACTGGGGGCAATGCTGACACACTGGGGGCAATGCTGACACACTGGGGGCAATGCTGGACACAATGGGGGCAATGCTGGACACACTGGGGGCAATGCTGTCACACAGGGGGCAATGCTGACACACTGGGGGCAATGCTGACACACTGGGGTAATATGCTGGACACACTGGGGGCAATGCTGACACACTGGGGGCAATGCTGACACACTGGGGGCAATGCTGGACACACTGGGGGCAATGCTGACACACTGGGGGCAATGCTGACACACTGGGGGCAATGCTGACACACTGGGGGCAATGCTGACACACTGGGGGCAATGCTGGACACACTGGGGGCAATGCTGGACACACTGGGGGCAATGCTGACACACTGGGGGCAATGCTGGACACACTGGGGGCAATGCTGACACACTGGGGGCAATGCTGACACACTGGGGGCAATGCTGACACACTGGGGGCAATGCTGACACACTGGGGGCAATGCTGACACACTGGGGGCAATGCTGGACACACTGGGGGCAATGCTGGACACACTGGGGGCAATGCTGTCACACAGGGGGCAATGCTGACACACTGGGGGCAATGCTGACACACTGGGGTAATATGCTGGACACACTGGGGGCAATGCTGACACACTGGGGGCAATGCTGACACACTGGGGTAATATGCTGGATACACTGGAAGCAATGCTGACACACTGGGGGCAATGCTGACACACTGGGGGCAATGCTGGACTCAATGGGGGCAATGCTGGACACACTGGGGGTAATGCTGGACACACTGGGGGCAATGCTGGACTCAATGGGGGCAATGCTGACACACTGGGGGCAATGTTGACATACTGGGGCAGATTGCTGGACACACTGGGGTAATATGCTGGACACACTGGGGGCAATGCTGGACACACTGGGGTAATATGCTGGACACACTGGGGGCAATGCTGACACACTGGGGGCAATGCTGACACACTGGGGTAATATGCTGGACACACGGGGCAATATGCTGGACACACTGGGGGCAATGCTGACACACTGGGGTAATATGCTGGACACACTGGGGGCAATGCTGACACACTGGGGCAGATTGCTGGACACACTGGGGCAGATTGCTGGACACACTGGGGCAGATTGCTGGACACACTGGGGTAATATGCTGGGGTGTGCATTATACTGCATCAAAGAACAATAAACGTTGAGGGGGTGAGCATTATTATACCGCACTATACTATACGTGGCACTTAAATACGTGATACGTGGCACTGAAATACGTGGCACTGAAATACGTGGCACTGAAATGCGTGATGCGTGGCACTCAAATACGTGGCACTGAAATGCGTGATGCGTGGCACTGAAATACTGGAAAAAATATTTCAATGAAATAAAAACACACAATTTTTGACACGTACATTATTTTACGCATTTGAAAACCCTCGACCTGCAAAATAAATAAAAAAACAAACCAAATTAATACTCCCTGGCCCTGTTCGCAGCAATCCAAAGAGGGTCCCACGTGGATCTGCCATGGAGAACAGACACATCCGGAGATGTCTGCTCTCCACGGCTGCAGCAACACACTGACAGGTGCTCCGGCACCTGTTGGAGTGTTACTGCGCATGCGCGAGAGTTTACCGGCGTTCATTTACCCCGGGACTCTCGCTTTACGGCACTACAGCGTGGGAAAGTTGACCCGCACCTGTAGTGCCGTAAATAGAGACGCCGGCGCCATTGAACTCCGGAACAGTACGCGATACACTGCTAGGAGCTTCGCTTCTGGCAGTGTATCGCCGGAGAGCAGGGGATCGGCGTGGGACACTCAATTTTGGATTCTGCGGACAGGGAGTATGTATTTGTTTGTTTTTTTGGGGACTTTTTCCCTAGGGCGAGGGATTCGCGTACTTGTATGTGCTGTATGGTGAGTATATACTCTATGTTATATGTACTGTGTGTCATGTATGTTACGTTTCTTGTATATGTATTGTGTACGTTTAAGTTTTGTGTTATTTACAATTGTGCTAAGTTGCCGGACACAGGCACAACTCTCCCATCAAAATACGGTATGGGAGTAGTAGTCCCATACGGCGACTTAGCACAATTTGGCGGCACTATCGTCGCATGGGGACACACACATGAACACAAATGTACACAGACACATAGACAGACACACACACATACATACCAGATTGATCAAGCGCCCGACATCGATCCCCATGCGACGATATGCCTCCATGATGACAGCCACAACACTCCGCCCACGCACTTCCGCCCACGGAATTCCTCCCGTTTCCCCAAAATTCCTGCTGCAGCGGTTTCTCCACCCATAACCGCAATAAAACCCGCAGATATTATTTGATCTGCGGGTTTCACAGCGGGTTTGATCCTCACAACGGAGGTCTGTGGGTGAAGAACCGCTGCAGGTACGCACAAAGAAGTGATATGCTGTTGGTTTTAAACCGCTGCGTTTCTGCGCGGTTTTTCCCGCGGCATGTGCACAGCGGTTTGCGGTTTCCATAAGTTTACATGTTAATGTAAATGTAAACGCTATGGAAACCACAGCGGAAACGCAGCTGCAAAAACAGCAAAGTCTGAACATGGCCTTAGTATGCATTATTTACCTGTCCCGTTCCAACAATGCGCGATGTTCTGTCCACAACATACTCTGCCTGTGACGTTCAGTTCATAGGGCCCCCGCCCTGTGACTGAACAGTCACAGGCCGAGGACACGGAACACGTAGTGGCACGCATCGGTGGAACGTGGCACAGGTTAATATAGCAAGTCCCGGGGCAATTAACTATCAGATCCTACAGCTACTACAGCCCCTGACCCCAACAGTGCGCCGATGTCCCCGCCTGCTCAGGCCGCCAGCACTCGGCGCCCATTACAGCCACGCACAGCCGGCCGCACTCATCACAGCCGACCGCACTCAGCAACGCCACCCTCACTCAGCACCGCCGCACTCGGTCAGTAGATCCTGAGAGAGAAATATTTTAACAACATATGGCAGAATGTAAACAGTAACAGTCAGAATGGGTGCATAACATTACCACGGAATGGTGGCGCAGAATGGGAGAAGCACATGGCATGATGGGGACGCAGGATGGAGCAGCATATGACAGGATGGGGCCGCAGGATGGAGCAGCACATGACAGGATGGGGGCGCAGGATGGAGCAGCACATGACAGGATGGGAGAGCAAGATGGGAGCAGCACATACCAGGATGGGAGAGCATATACCAATATAAATGCTCGCCACCCGGTTGTAGAACGGGTTCAATAGCTAGTGTAATATATATATATATATATATATATATATATATATATATATATATATATATATATATATATATATATATATAAAAAAAACCCAATCAGCACTCCCAATGTGAACACGTGCACGCTGCAAACTGCAGCACATAGATAAAAAAACCACAGCAGCACATGTACATGAATCGGCCATGTGAAAACACAGACAAATATAAATTTCTCAAAAATATTTTTTCATAAAAAATTTTTCTAAAAATTTTTTTTTCATAAAACTTACAGTTAAATGGAGATTCTTAGCGCATAAATTGGCCAATTCATGTATGCCCATCAACCACGGCAAGGTGATCTCCCCCTGATGGGTCCTACTCTACTGTAATTTAACTGTAAGTTTTATGAAAAAAAAATTTTTGGAAACATTTTTTATGAAAAAATATTTTTGAGAAATGTATATTTGTCTGTGTTTTCACATGGCCGATTCATGTACATGTGCTGCTGTGATATTTTTATCTATATATATATATATATATATATATATATATATATATATATATTTATATACATATTTTTAATTTTTTCATTTAAAAAAAAAAATTAATGGAACCTTTAATTATCATTAGCAATACGTCTACAGAGTGGTGTAATGTTCAACCGTCTGCGTATATTGCTCCACAGCGCAGCATAATGTTCCAACATAAACTTACTTTGTTACATAGTGCGGTATAATGTTCCCCCATCACCGTATGTAGTTGCATGGCACAGTGCGGTATAATTGTCCACCATCTGCGTAAATTGCTCCACAGTGCGGTTACATTTTTACACCTTCACCGTATATCGGTCCACAGTGCGGTATCATAATGCTCACCTCGCACTGTTTATTGATGTGCAGTAAGGTATCCTAATGCTTCCCGCTCGCCTTTTAGTGATCATCCGCGCGGTATAGTAATGCTGAACCCTCACCGTGTAATGTTTTGCAGTATGGTATAATAATGCTCCACCATGACCGTTTATTGATCTGCAGTGCGGTGTAATAATGATCCCCCCTCACCGTTTATTGATCTATAGTGCGGTATAATAATGCTCCAACATGACCGTTTATTGATCTAAGTGCCACGTATCACATATGTAAGTGCAACGTATTTCAGTGCCACGCATCACGCATTTCAGTGCCACGTATTTCAGTGCCACGCATTTCAGTGCCACGTATTTCAGTGCCACGTATCACGCATTTCAGTGCCACGTATTTAACTGCCACGTATAGTATAGTGCGGTATAATAATGCTCACCCCTCAACGTTTATTGTTCTTTGATGCAGTATAATGCACACCCCAGCATATTACCCCAGTGTGTCAGCATTGCCCCCAGTGTGTCAGCATTGCCCCCAGTGTGTCAGCATTGCCCCCAGTGTGTCAGCATTGCCCCCAGTGTGACAGCATTGCCCCCAGTGTGACAGCATTGCCCCCAGTGTGTCAGCATTGCCCCCAGTGTGACAGCATTGCCCCCAGTGTGACAGCATTGCCCCCAGTGTGTCCAGCATTGCCCCCAGTGTGTCCAGCATTGCCCCCAGTGTGTCAGCATTGCCCCCAGTGTGTCAGCATTGCCCCCAGTGTGTCAGCATTGCCCCCAGTGTGTCCAGCATATTACCCCAGTGTGTCAGCATTGCCCCCAGTGTGTCAGCATTGCCCCCTGTGTGACAGCATTGCCCCCAGTGTGTCCAGCATTGCCCCCAGTGTGTCCAGCATTGCCCCCAGTGTGTCAGCATTGCCCCCAGTGTGTCAGCATTGCCCCCAGTGTGTCAGCATTGCCCCCAGTGTGTCAGCATTGCCCCCAGTGTGTCAGCATTGCCCCCAGTGTGTCAGCATTGCCCCCAGTGTGTCCAGCATTGCCCCCATTGTGTCCAGCATTGCCCCCAGTGTGTCAGCATTGCCCCCAGTGTGTCCAGCATTGCCCCCAGTGTCTCTCCAGCATTGCCCCATTGTCCAGCAATCGGGCCCCCTCTCTCTGGCCACCGGGTCCGGGGGCACATGTCGGCGGGCATTCACAGTCACAGAGGGTCAATCTGTGCGGTAGCCCTGGGCTACCGCACAGATTGACCCTCATATAATCCGCCCCTGATTAAAACATACAAACACATAGCAGCTTGCCGCAATAGACACTAATTCTCACCAGCGTCTGGAATGCGGCAGCCGAAAATAACAATGCCGTAAGGCGGGGGAGCAGGGGTAGATGGGAGAGGGCCTGGACAGCGCAGTGCGCATGCCCAGGAATGCCAGCCCCGCACTGAGCATAATGAATAACACAGTGCGGGGCGGGGCGTCAGTCACAGGGTGGCCGCACTGCCCGCACAGGCGCAGTCAGGCACCCTGCGTCTGAGCTGTGACTCACAATGAAGACTGCGCAGGCCCCAGGCAGGCACGCACAGCGCAGGCGCCGGATTTAAGAAGAAACAGCGCGCAGGGGGCGGGTACCATCGGCCCTGAAGACAAGAGTGACGGCAGTTGGGGGATACAGAGAGAACGCTTCGGACCGCCTCCCGGTACAATCGCTGGTACGTTTGGCCAATTTTTAAAACGTTTTATTGCGGTAATAACTTAATCAAAAACTAAAAGAGCCACCTTGTTAGACTGCAGCATTACTGCTGCACAAGGTGGCTCTTTTAGTTTATAACGCCTGGGGGGGGGTGACAGTGGCCCTTTAAAAATAATTAAAAAAAATTAAAAATCGTGCTATTCTCACCTTCCGGTGCCTTTCCCACTCCTCGCGACGCTCCGGTCCCAAGAGCGCATTGCGGCAATGACCGGAGATGATATAGCGGTCTCGCGAGACCGCTACATCATCACGTGTTATTGCCGCAATGCATTCTTGGGACCGGAGCGTCGCGAGGAGCATCGGTAAAGGCCTGGGCTGGATCCGGGGGCCGCCGGAAGGTGAGTATACAGGTCCTTCTCAAAAAATTAGCATATAGTGTTAAATTTCATTATTTACCATAATGTAATGATTACAATTAAACTTTCATATATTATAGATTCATTATCCACCAACTGAAATTTGTCAGGTCTTTTATTGTTTTAATACTGATGATTTTGGCATACAACTCCTGATAACCCAAAAAACCTGTCTCGATAAATTAGCATATTTCACCCGGCCAATCAAATAAAAGTGTTTTTTAATAACAAACAAAAAAACCATCAAATAATAATGTTCAGTTATGCACTCAATACTTGGTCGGGAATCCTTTGGCAGAAATGACTGCTTCAATGCGGCGTGGCATGGAGGCAATCAGCCTGTGACACTGCTGAGATGTTATGGAGGCCCAGGATGCTTCAATAGCGGCCTTAAGCTCATCCAGAGTGTTGGGTCTTGCGTCTCTCAACTTTCTCTTCACAATATCCCACAGATTCTCTATGGGGTTCAGGTCAGGAGAGTTGGCAGGCCAATTGAGCACAGTAATACCATGGTCAGTAAACCATTTACCAGTGGTTTTGGCACTGTGAGCAGGTGCCAGGTCGTGCTGGAAAATGAAATCTTCATCTCCATAAAGCATTTCAGCCGATGGAAGCATGAAGTGCTCCAAAATCTCCTGATAGCTAGCTGCATTGACCCTGCCCTTGATGAAACACAGTGGACCAACACCAGCAGCTGACATGGCACCCCACACCATCACTGACTGTGGGTACTTGACACTGGACTTCAGGCATTTTGGCATTTCCTTCTCCCCAGTCTTCCTCCAGACTCTGGCACCTTGATTTCCGAATGACATACAAAATTTGCTTTCATCAGAAAAAAGTACTTGGGACCACTTAGCAACAGTCCAGTGCTGCTTCTCTGTAGCCCAGGTCAGGCGCTTCTGCCGCTGTTTATGGTTCAAAAGTGGCTTTACCTGGGGAATGCGGCACCTGTAGCCCATTTCCTGCACACGCCTGTGCACGGTGGCTCTGGATGTTTCCACACCAGACTCAGTCCACTGCTTCCTCAGGTTCCCCAAGGTCTGGAATCGGTCCTTCTCCACAATCTTCCTCAGGGTCCGGTCACCTCTTCTCGTTGTACAGCGTTTTCTGCCACATTGTTTCCTTCCAACAGACTTACCATTGAGGTGCCTTGATACAGCACTCTGGGAACAGCCTATTTGTTGAGAAATTTCTTTCTGGGTCTTACCCTCTTGCTTGAGGGTGTCAATGATGGCCTTCTTGACATCTGTCAGGTCGCTAGTCTTACCCATGATGGGGGTTTTGAGTAATGAACCAGGCAGGGAGTTTTTAAAAGCCTCAGGTATCTTTTGCATGTGTTTAGAGTTAATTAGTTGATTCAGAAGATTAGGGTAATAGGTCGTTTAGAGAACCTTTTCTTGATATGCTAATTTATTGAGACAGGTTTTTTTGGGTTATCAGGAGTTGTATGCCAAAATCATCAGTATTAAAACAATAAAAGACCTGACAAATTTCAGTTGGTGGATAATGAATCTATAATATATGAAAGTTTAATTGTAATCATTACATTATGGTAAATAATGAAATTTAACAGTATATGCTAATTTTTTTAGAAGGACCTGTATAACTATTTTTTATTTTAATTATTTTTTTAACAGGAATATAGTGCCCACATTGCTATTTACTACGTGGGCTGTGTTATATACTACGTGGACTGTGCTATATACTACGTCTCTGTGCTATATACTACGTCGGCTGTACTATATACTACGTGGCTGTGCAATATACTGCGTGGGCAGTGTTATATACTATGTGGGCTGTGCTATATAGTATGTGGCTGTGTTATATACTGCATGGGCTGTGTTATATACTGCGTGGCCTGTGTTATATACTACGTCTCTGTGCTATATACTACGTGGGCTATGCTATATACTACGTGGGCTGTGCTATATACTACGTGGGCTGTGCTATATACTACATGGCTGTGCTATATATTACGTGACTGGGCTATATACTACGTGGCTGGGCTATATACTACGTGGCCTGTGTTATATACTACGTGGCCTGTGTTATATACTATGTGGGCTGTGTTATGTACTGCGTGGGCTGTGCTATATACTACTATACATATTCTAGAATACCCGATGCGCTAGAATCGGGCCACCATCTAGCGTGTGTATATATATATATATATATATATATATATATATATATATATATATATATATATATATATATATATATATATATATTATAGTCTAGAGATGTTTATATAGTATGGTGCTATGTATATAGTGTAGAATTCAATAGTATGGTGCTATGTATATAGTGTAGAATTCACACTATATATACACTGCCACATCTCTACACTATATAATATTTACACCGCTCTATATTCCTTAGCACGGTATATAATATGCAGCTGTGTATATAATAGAATGTAGTATACCGTAAATACTCGTGTATCAGCCGAGTTTTTCAGCATATTTTTTTTTGTGCTGAAAACGCCCCCCCTCGGCTTATACACGAGTCATTGTCTCAGAAAGATGGAGAGGGATCAGCGGGTCACAGAAGCAGTAGCCGGTGGAACCATGCATACAAGGACAGGGATAAGGAACCATGCAGACAAGGATGGGGATAAGGAGCCATGCATACAAGGATTGGGATAAGGAGCCATGCATACAATGATGGGGATAAGAGCCATGCATACAAGGATGGGGATAAGGAGCCATGGATTCAGGGACGAGGGAGCCTGATTAATTGTTAGAAAAGTAGTGTACTCTTTATTGGCCTGTGTGGCAATGTTTCGGATCCATAACTGAACATTTCTCTGATATGGAAGTGAAATGTTGCCACATGGGCTAATAAAGAGTATAACAAAAATTGGTTCCATTTTCTTCCACAAAAGTGGTACAATTTTCTTCCCACTGACACTTGGCTCACGCTCGCAGCAGAGCAAGAGCCGGGTATCGTTAGATCACATCCAATTCCATATGCTAGTGTGATTCCACCCTAATGACTACGGTACCTGTATTAAGCCCACGTTCACACAGTCGGTATTTGTTCAGTATTTTAATCAGTATTTGTAAGCCAAAACCAGGAGTGGGACAATCCAGAGGAAAAGTATAATAGAAACATATGCACCACTTCTGCATTTATCACCCACTCCTGGTTTTGGCTACAAATACTGATTAAAATACTGACCAAATACTGCTAGTGTGAACATGGCCTTTTCTGTATATATACACTGCACAGTACCACTCCTCCTGTCCTGTATATATACACTGCACAGTACCACTCCTCCTGTCCTGTATATATACACTGCACAGTACCACTCCTCCTGTCCTGTATATATACACTGCGCAGTACCACTCCTCCTGTCCTGTATATATACACTGCACAGTACCACTCCTCCTGTCCTGTATATATACACTGCACAGTACCACTCCTCCTGTCCTGTATATATACACTGCACAGTACCACTTCTCCTGTCCTGTATATATACACTGCACAGTACCACTTCTCCTCTCTTGTATATATACACTGCACAGTACCACTCCACCTGTATATATACACTGCACAGTACCACTCCTCCTGTCCTGTATATATACACTGCACAGTACCACTCCACCTGTATATATACACTGCACAGTACCACTTCTCCTGTCCTGTATATATACACTGCACAGTACCACTCCACCTGTATATATACACTGCACAGTACCACTTCTCCTGTCCTGTATATATACACTGCACAGTACCACTCCACCTGTATATATACACTGCACAGTACCACTCCTCCTGTCCTGTATATATACACTGCACAGTACCACTCCACCTGTATATATACACTGCACAGTACCGCTCCTCCTGTCCTGTATATATACACTGCACAGTACCACTCCACCTGTATATATACACTGCACAGTACCACTTCTCCTGTCCTGTATATATACACTGCACAGTACCACTCCACCTGTATATATACACTGCACAGTACCACTTCTCCTGTCCTGTATATATACACTGCACAGTACCACTCCACCTGTATATATACACTGCACAGTACCACTTCTCCTGTCCTGTATATATACACTGCACAGTACCACTCCTCTTGTCCTGTATATATACACTGCACAGTACCACTTCTCCTGTCCTGTATATATACACTGCACAGTACCACTCCTCCTGTCCTGTATATATACACTGCACAGTACCACTCCTCCTGTCCTGTATATATACACTGCACAGTACCACTCCTCCTGTCCTGTATATATACAGTGCACAGTACCACTCCTCCTGTCCTGTATATATACACTGCACAGTACCACTCCTCTTGTCCTGTATATATACACTGCACAGTACCACTTCTCCTGTCCTGTATATATACACTGCACAGTACCCCTCCTCCTGTCCTGTATATATACACTGCACAGTACCACTCCCCCTGTATATATACACTGCACAGTACCACTCCTCCTGTCCTGTATATATACACCGCACAGTACCACTCCTCCTGTCCTGTATATATACACTGCACAGTACCACTCCTCCTGTATATATACACTGCACAGTACCACTCCTCCTGTCCTGTATATATACACTGCACAGTACCACTCCTCCTGTCCTGTATATATACACTGCACAGTACCACTCCTCTTGTCCTGTATATATACACTGCGCAGTACCACTCCTCTTGTCCTGTATATGTAAACTGCACAGTACCACTCCTCCTGTCCTGTATATATACACTGCACAGTACCACTCCTCCTGTCCTGTATATATACACTGCACAGTACCACTCCTCCTGTCCTGTATATATACACTGCACAGTACCACTCCTCCTGTCCTGTATATATACACTGCACAGTACTACTCCTCCTGTGCTGTATATATACACTGCACAGTACCACTCCTCCTGTCCTGTATATATACACTGCACAGTACCACTCCTCCTGTCCTGTATATATACACTGCACAGTACCACTCCTCTTGTCCTGTATATATACACTGCGCAGTACCACTCCTCTTGTCCTGTATATGTAAACTGCACAGTACCACTTCTCCTGTCCTGTATATATACACTGCACAGTACCACTTCTTCTGTCCTGTATATATACACTGCACAGTACCACTTCTCCTGTATATATACTCTGCACAATACCACTCCTCCTGTCCTGTATATATACACTACACAGTACCACTCCTCCTGTCCTGTATATATACACTGCACAGTACCACTTCTCCTGTCCTGTATATATACACTGCACAGTACCACTCCTCCTGTCCTGTATATATACACTGCACAGTACCACTTCTCCTGTCCTGTATATATACACTGCACAGTACCACTTCTCCTGTCCTGTATATATACACTGCACAGTACCACTCCTCCTGTCCTGTATATATATACACTGCACAGTACCACTCCTCCTGTCCTGTATATATACACTACACAGTACCACTCCTCCTGTCCTGTATATATACACTGCACAGTACCACTTCTCCTGTCCTGTATATATACACTGCACAGTACCACTCCTCCTGTCCTGTATATATACACTGCACAGTACCACTCCTCCTGTCCTGTATATATACACTGCACAGTACCACTTCTCCTGTCCTGTATATATACACTGCACAGTACCACTCCTCCTGTCCTGTATATATACACTGCACAGTACCACTCCCCCTGTATATATACACTGCACAGTACCACTCCTCCTGTCCTGTATATATACACTGCACAGTACCACTTCTCCTGTCCTGTATATATACACTGCATAGTACCACTCCTCCTGTCCTGTATATATACACTGCACAGTACCGCTCCTCCTGTCCTGCATATATACACTGCACAGTACCACTCCTCCTGTCCTGTATATATACACTGCACAGTACCACTCCTCCTGTCCTGTATATATACACTGCACAGAACCACTCCTCCTGTACTGTATATATACACTGCACAGTACCACTCCTCCTGTCCTGTATATATACACTGCACAGTACCACTCCTCCTGTCCTGTATATATACACTGCACAGTACCACTCCTCCTGTCCTGTATATATACACACTGCACAGTACCGCTCCTCCTGTCCTGTATATATACACTGCACAGTACCACTCCTCCTGTCCTGTATATATACACTGCACAGTACCACTCCTCCTGTCCTGTATATATACACTGCACAGAACCACTCCTCCTGTACTGTATGTATACACTGCACAGTACCACTCCTCCTGTCCTGTATATATACACTGCACAGTACCACTCCTCCTGTCCTGTATATATACACTGCACAGTACCACTCCTCCTGTCCTGTATATATACACACTGCACAGTACCGCTCCTCCTGTCCTGCATATATACACTGCACAGTACCACTTCTCCTGTCTTGTATATATACACTGCACAGTACCACTCCTCCTCTTCTATTGTCAGAGAGGTGACATTGGACTTTGGGAAGGTCAATACTGGTTTATTATTTTCAGGGTTTTTTTTATGGTAAAATAAAAAAAAATATTGGAAAACCCATTTAAATGGATATGGGTTTGTTTGGCAGGCAGGGCTGCTTTTTTGTCCCAGTCCGGCCCTGTGTGTGTCTCTTTATACAGTGGAACTGTGCGTGTTTGGTGTGTGTCGAGATATATATATATATATATATATATATATATATATATATATATATATATAATTTATATTCGCAAGCTTGCAGTAACAAGACCACCTGTTCCCGGCGGCGGCAGCTTAAGATCCAAAAACCCCTTTAAGGATGGGTCGCTACTCATGGGCCACTGCTGTGTGCTTGCCCCCCAGGCTAAAATTTGCCAGCCAGCCCCTGCTTTCTAGGCTATTAATATCCGCCCCCAGTCACTGGCTTTCCCTTTTCTGGTTTTAAAAATTGGGCGGGAGCCCACACCATTTTTTCCCCCCAAAAGAATCCTTTATTAATTACATACATGTCCCATAATTTGCACACACACACACACACACTACTAATTAGATTGGTCTCTGACACTCTACCTATTCTGCATCTATTTAGTGTATGTAATCCATGTCTTCTATCCTGTCGGCTCCTGCATTGATTTTACAGAAGCCGACAAATTAGTTACCGGTAATCTTCTATCTATCTCTCTATGAAATATAAAGACATATATATATACAGCTCTGGCAAAAATTAATAGACCATCACATGAAAACCTTGTCATGGGCAGCCCAATCTCCAGACCTGAACCCCATTGAAAACCTCTGGAATATTATCAAGAGGATGATGGATAATCACAAGTAGTGATGAGCGAGTATACTCGTTGCTCGGGTTTTCCCGAGCACGCTCTGGTGGTCTCCTAGTATTTGTAACTGCTCGGAGATTTCGTTTTTGTTGACACAGCTGCATGATTTACAGCTGCTAGCCAGCCTGAGTAAATGTGGGGATTGCCTGGTTGCTAGGGAATCCCCACATGTATTCAAGCTGTCTATCAGCTGTAAATCATTGAGGCAACGAAAACTAAATCTCCGAGCACTTACAAATACTCAGAGAACACCCGAGCAACGAGTACAATCGTTCATCACTAGTTGCAAGCCATCAAAGAAGAACTGCTTAAATTTTTGCGCCAGGAGCAGTGTGAAAGACTGGTGGAAAGCATGACAAGACGCATAAAAATTGTGATTAAAATCATGGTTATTCCACAAAATATTGATTTCTGAACTCTTCCTGAGTTAAAATATTAGTGTTGTTGTTTCTAAATGATTATGAACTTGTTTTCTTTGTATTATTTGAGGTCTGAAAGTACTGTATTTTTTTTTTAATTTTGACAATTTCTCCTTTTCAGAAAAAAAATAAAAAATGTATTGCTTGAAAATTCGGAGACATGTCAGTATTTTATAGAATAAAAGAACAGTTTACATTTTACTCAAAAATATACCTATTAACCCCTTCACCCCAAAGCCTGTTTTCACCTAAGTGACAGGGCCAATTTTTACAATTCTGACCATTGTCACTTTATGAGGTAATAACTCTGAAACGCTTCAACGGATCCTGGTGATTCTGACATTGTTTTCTCGTGAAATATTGTATTTTATGATAGTGGCAACATTTCTTTGATATTACTTGCGTTTATTTGTGAAAAAACTGAATTTTTTTGAAAATTTTGCAATTTTCAAACTTTGAGTTTTTATACGCTTGCATCAGAGACTCATATCGCACAAATTAGTTAATAAATAACATTGCCCACATGTCTACTTTACATCAGCAAAATTTTGGAACCAAATTTTTTTTTTGTTAGGGAGTTATAAGGGTTAAAAGTTAAACAGCGATTTCTCATTTTTTCAACAAACTTTACAAAACCATTTTTTTTAGGGACCACATCACATTTGAAGTCACTTTGTGGGGCTTATATGATTTAAAATACCCAAAAGTGACACCCTTATAAAAACTACACCCCTCGAGGTACTCAAAACCACATTCAAGAAGTTCATTAACCCTTCAGGTGCTTCACAGGAATTAACGGAATGTGGAAGGAAAAAATTAACATTTAACTTTTTTTTCACATAATGATCTTTTAGCAACATTTTTTTTTATTTTCTCAAGGGTAAAAGGAGAAAATGGACCACTAAAGTTGTTGTGCAATTTCTCCTGAATACACTGATACCCCATATGTGGGGGACAACCACTGTTTGGGCGCACGGCAGGGCTCGGAAGGGAAGGAGCGCCGTTTGACTTTTTCAAACCAAAATTGGCTGGAATTCAGATTGAACGCCATGTTGCGTTTGGAGAGCCCCTGATGTGCCTAAACAGTGGAAAACTGCCACAAGTGACCCCATTTTGGAAACTAGACCCTTCAAGGAACTTATCTAGCTATGTGGTGAGCACTTTGAAACCCCAGGTGCTTCACAGAAGTTTAGAACATGGAGGCGTGAAAATAAAAAATCACATTTTTTCCCCCAAAATGATCTTTTAGCAACAATTTTTTTATCTTCACAAGTATAAAAGAAGAAAATGGACCACTAAAGTTGTTGTGCAATTTCTCCTGAATACACTGATATCCCATATGTGGAGGAAAACCACTGTTTGGGTGCACAGCAGGGCTCGGAAGGGAAGGAGCGCCATTTGACTTTTTCAAACCAAAATTGGCTGGAATTGAGATCGGACACCATGACTCGTTTGGAGAGCCCATGATGTACCTAAACAGTGGAAAACCGCCACAAGTGACCCCATTTTGGAAACTAGACCCTTCAAGGAACTTATGTGGTGAGCACCGTGAACCTCCAAGTGCCTCACCAAAAATTGTAACGATGAGTCGTGAAAAAAAATAAAACACATTTTTTCCACAAAAATGATCATTTAGCTACGATTTTTTTATTTTCCCAAGGGTTATAGGACAAAATAGACAGAAAAAGATGTTGTGCAATTTTTTACGAGTACACCGATACCCCACATGTGGGGAAAAACCACTGTTTGGGCACACGTCGGGGCTCAGAATGGAATAAGTGACGTTTTGGATTGCAGACTTTGATGGAATGGGCGGACGTTATGCTGCATTTGCAGAGCCCCTGATGTGCCTCAACAGTGGAAATCTCCCACAAGTGACCCCATTTTGGAAAATGGACCTCCCAAGGAATTTATTTAGATATGTGGTGTGCACATATCTACCTCAACCCCTTAGTTAGAGAAAAATAATAAAATAAAAAAATGTATGTATTTCCATTTTCCCATTAGGGTTGGGGCTAAAGTTAGGGTTAGGGTTGAGGCTAGAGATGGGGGTTAGGGTTTGGATTAAGTTTACAGTTGGGATTAGGGTTAGGGGTGTGGTTAGTTATGTTATGGTTGGGATTAGGGGTGTGTTGGGGTTAGGGGTGTGGTTATGGTTGGGATTAGGGTTAGGGGCGTGTTCGTGTTAGGGGTGTGGTTAGGGTTGGGATTAGGGTTAGGGGCATGTTCGGGTTAGGGGTGTGGTTAGGGTTATGGTTGGGATTAGGGTTAGAGGTGTGTTCGGGTTAGGGTTGGAGTTAGAATTGGGGGCTTTCCACTGTTTAGGCACATCAGGGGCTCTCCAAACGCGACATGGCATCTGATCTCAATTCCAGCCAATTCTGCGTTGAAAAAGTAAAACAGTGCTCTTCTCTTCCGAGCTCTCCCGTACGCCCGAACAGTGGTTTACCCCACATATGGGGCATCAGCGTACTCAGGACAAATTGGACAACAACTTTTGCCATCTAATTTCTCCTGTTACCCTTTGGAAAATAAAATTCTGGGGGCTAAAAAAATCATTTTTTGGTAAAAAAAAAAATACTTTATTTTCACGGCTCTGCGTTCTAAACTTTAGTGAAACACTTGGGGGTTCAAAGTTCTCACAACACATCTAGATAAGTTCCTTTGGGGGTCGAGTTTCCAATATGGAGTCACTTGTGGGGGGTTTCTACTGTTTAGGTACATCAGGGGCTCTGCAAACGCAACGTGATGCCTGCAGACCATTCCATCTAAGTCTGCATTCCAAAACGGCGCTCCTTCCCTTCCGAGCTCTGCCATGCGCCCAAACAGTGGTTCCCCCCACATTTGGGGTATTGGCATACTCAGAACAAATTGAACAACAAATTTTGGGGTCCAATTTCTGTTACCCTTGGGAAAATAAAAAATTGGGGGTGAAAAGATCATGTTTCTGAAAAAATAGGATTTTTATGGCTCTATATTATAAACTTCTGTGAAGCACTTGGGGGTTCAAAGTGCTCACCACACATCTGGATAAGTTCCTTTAGGGGGTCTACTTTCCAAAATGGTGTCAATTGTGGGGGGTTTCCACTGTTTATCCACATCAGGGGCTCTCCAAACGCGACATAGCGTCCGATCTCAATTCCAGCCAATTTTGCATTGAAAAGTCAAATGGCGCTCCTTCCCTTCCAAGCTCTGCCATGATGCGGGGTATCGGAGTACTCAAGACAAATTTTACAACAACTTTTGGGGTCCAATTTCTCTTGTTACCCTTGGTAAAATAAAACAAATTGGATCTGAAGTAAATGTTTTGTGAAAAAAAGTTAAATGTTCATTTTTTTTAAACATTCCAAAAATTCCTGTGAAGCACCTGAAGGGTTAATAAACTTCTTGACTGTGGTTTTGAGCACCTTGAGGCCATGTGCACACTTTGCGGATTTTATCGCAGATCCGCAGTGTTTTTGACGCTGCGGATCTGCAGCAGTTTCCCATGCGGTTCACAGTACTATGTAAACCTATGGAAAACCAAATCTGCTGTGCACATGCTGCGGAAAAAAACGTGCGGAAACGCAGCGTTGTTTTTTCTGCAGCATGTCAATTCTTTGTGCGGATCTGCAGCGTTTCTGCACCCATAGACTTGCATTGAGTCGGGCACATCCGCAGCAAAACCGCCGATGTAAAAAAGATCTGCGGTTTAGCTGCGGGTGAAACGCTGCAGATCGGGAGGAGGGAAGTGTGTGGGCAGTGACTATGTGCGTGTATGTGTGCGGGCGGGGTCTGCGGGCTGTCAGTGGGTCTGCGGGGGTCTGTGCGGGGCTGTCGGGCGTCTGTGCGGGGCTGTCGGGCGTCTGTGCGGGGCTGCCGGGTGTCATGATCTCTACAGGCAGAGATCATAGCAAGCCTATAGAGGGACAAGCTCTCGGAAGATGGAACTATACTGACCATGAACTAAGCCTGCCGCGCAACTAGAAATAGCCAGGTAGCATTTCCTATTTATCGCTAGATGCCCAGCTCTGGCCTAAGACCTAAATAGCTAGCAGAGGGAAATATAAGACCTGGCTCACCTCTAGAGAAATATTCCAAAGAAGACAGTAGCCCCCCACATATAATGACGGTGAGTTCAGATGAAACTACAAACGCAGCAGGAAAATAGTCTTAGCAAATTTGAGGTCCGCTTACTAGACAGCAGAAGACAGATAGTATACTTTCATGGTCAGCAGAAAAACACTAACAAAACACCATCCAGAGATTACCTTAAACTCTGGCATTAACTCATAACGCCAGAGTAGCAATCCCTGATCAACGAGAGCTTTCCAGACACAGTAACAAAACTTCAGCTGTGAACTGGAACAAATAGGCAAAACAAAACATGGACAAAAGTCCAACTTAACTAGTAGTTGTCTAGAAGCAGGAACAAGCACTGAGAGGCATCAGATAACATTGTTGACCGGCAAGAAACCACCAGAGAAATGAGCTTAAATAGCGACACCCACTACTGATGGAACCAGGTGAAACAGGAAAGAGGATGACAAGTCCAATTCCACAAGCGGCCACCGGGGGAGCCCAGAATCCAAATTCACAACAGTACCCCCCCCTCAAGGAGGGGGCACCGAACCCTCACCAGATCCACCAGGGCGACCAGGATGAGCCCTATGGAAGGCACGAACAAGATCAGAAGCATGAACATCAGATGCATTGACCCAAGAATTATCCTCCTGGCCGTAACCCTTCCAGTTGACCAGATACTGGAGTTTCCGTCTGGAAACACGAGAGTCCAAAATTTTCTCCACAACGTACTCCAACTCACCCTCAACCAACACCGGAGCAGGAGGCTCAACTGAAGGTACAACAGGTACCTCATACCTGCGCAATAACGACCGATGAAAAACGTTATGAATGGAAAAGGACGCAGGGAGGTCCAAACGGAAAGAAACAGGATTAAGAATCTCCAATATTCTATAAGGGCCGATGAACCGAGGTTTAAACTTAGGAGAAGAGACCCTCATAGGGACAAAACGAGAAGACAACCACACCAAATCTCCAACACAAAGCCGAGAACCAACACGACGATGACGGTTGGCAAAACGCTGAGTCTTCTCCTGGGACAACTTCAAATTGTCCATAACCTGCCCCCAGATGTGATGCAATCTCTCCACCACCGCATCCACTCCAGGACAATCCGAGGATTCCACCTGACCGGAGGAAAATCGAGGGTGAAACCCCGAATTACAGAAAAACGGGGACACCAAGGTGGAAGAACTGGCCCGATTATTGAGGGCGAACTCTGCCAATGGCAAAAAAGCAACCCAATCATCCTGGTCAGCAGAGACAAAACACCTCAGATATGTCTCAAGGGTCTGATTAGTCCGCTCGGTCTGGCCATTAGTCTGAGGGTGAAAAGCAGATGAAAAAGACAAATCTATGCCCATCCTAGCACAGAATGCCCGCCAAAATCTAGACACAAATTGGGTACCTCTGTCAGAAACAATATTCTCAGGAATACCGTGCAATCGGACAACATTCTGAAAAAACAGAGGAACCAACTCAGAAGAAGAAGGCAACTTGGGCAGAGGAACCAAATGGACCATTTTAGAGAAACGGTCACAGACCACCCAGATGACAGACATCTTCTGGGAAACAGGCAGATCTGAAATAAAATCCATCGAGATGTGTGTCCAAGGCCTCTTAGGAATAGGCAAGGGCAACAGCAGTCCGCTAGCCCGAGAACTACAAGACTTGGCCCGAGCACAAACGTCACATGACTGCACAAAGACTCGCACATCTCGTGACAGGGAAGGCCACCAGAAGGATCTTGCCACCAAATCCCTGGTACCAAAAATTCCGGGATGACCTGCCAATGCAGAAGAATGTACCTCAGAGATGACTCTGCTGGTCCAATCATCCGGAACAAACAGTCTATCAGGCGGACAACGATCCGGTCTATCCGCCTGAAACTCTTGCAAGGACCGCCGCAGATCAGGAGAAACGGCCGACAAAATTACTCCCTCCCTAAGGATACCTGTGGGTTCAGAATTACCAGGAGAGTCCGGGTCAAAACTCCTAGAAAGAGCATCTGCCTTAACATTCTTAGAACCCGGCAGGTATGACACCACAAAATTAAAGCGAGAAAAAAATAAAGACCAGCGCGCCTGTCTAGGATTCAGGCGTCTGGCAGTCTCAAGATAAATCAAATTTTTGTGGTCAGTCAATACCACCACCTGATGCCTAGCCCCCTCGAGCCAATGGCGCCACTCCTCAAACGCCCACTTCATGGCCAAAAGCTCCCGATTCCCAACATCATAATTCCGCTCTGCGGGCGAAAATTTGCGAGAAAAGAAGGCACAAGGCCTAATGACGGAGCAGTCGGAACCTTTCTGCGACAACACTGCCCCAGCTCCGATCTCCGAAGCGTCAACCTCAACCTGAAAAGGCAGATTCACATCAGGCTGACGCAACACAGGGGCAGAGGCAAAACGGCGCTTAAGCTCCTGAAAGGCCTCTACAGCATGAGGGGACCAATTAGCAACATCAGCGCCTTGTCTGGTCAAATCAGTCAGTGGTTTAACGACATCCGAAAAACCAGCAATAAATCGGCGGTAAAAGTTGGCAAAGCCCAAAAATCTCTGAAGACCCTTAAGAGAGGAGGGCTGAGTCCAGTCACAAATAGCCTGCACCTTGACGGGATCCATCTCAATGGAAGAGGGAGAAAAAATATACCCCAAAAAGGAAATTTTCTGGACCCCAAAAACGCACTTAGACCCCTTCACACATAAAGAATTAGACCGCAGAACCTGAAAAACTCTCCTGACCTGCTGGACATGAGAGTCCCAGTCATCAGAAAAAATCAGAATATCATCCAGATATATTATCATAAATCTATCCAGAAAATCGCGGAAAATATCATGCATAAAAGACTGGAAAACTGAAGGGGCATTAGAAAGACCAAAAGGCATGACCAAATACTCAAAGTGGCCCTCGGGCGTATTAAATGCGGTCTTCCACTCATCCCCCTGCCTGATCCGCACCAAATTATACGCCCCACGAAGATCAATTTTAGAGAACCACTTAGCACCCTCTATACGAGCAAACAAATCAGTAAGCAATGGCAATGGGTATTGATACTTAACAGTGATCTTATTCAGAAGCCGATAATCAATACATGGTCTCAAAGAGCCGTCTTTTTTTGAGACAAAGAAAAACCCAGCTCCCAAGGGAGAAGAAGATGGACGAATATGTCCCTTTTCCAAAGACTCCTTTATATATTCCCGCATAGCAGCATGTTCCGGCACAGACAAATTAAACAAACGACCCTTTGGATATTTACAACCCGGTATCAAATCTATGGCACAATCGCACTCACGGTGCGGAGGTAACGACCCAAGCTTGGGTTCGTCAAAGACGTCTTGATAATCAGAGAGGAACTCAGGGACTTCAGAGGGAATGGACGACGAAATAGAAACCAAAGGTACGTCCCCATGAATACCCTTACATCCCCAGCTCAACACAGACATTGCTCTCCAGTCCAAGACTGGGTTGTGAGACTGCAACCATGGCAATCCCAGTACCAAATCGTCATGTAAATTATACAGCACCAGGAAACGAATAATCTCCTGGTGATCCGGATTGATACGCATGGTTACTTGTGTCCAGTATTGTGGTTTATTATTAGCCAATGGGGTGGAGTCAATCCCCTTCAGAGGAATAAGAGTCTCCAAAGGCTCTAAATTAAAACCACAACGATTGGCAAAGGACCAATCCATAAGACTCAGAGCGGCGCCAGAGTCAACATAGGCGTCCGTAGCAATGGATGACAAAGAGCAAATCAGAGTTACAGACAAAATAAACTTAGACTGAATGGTGCCAATGGAAACAGACTTATCAAGCTTCTTTGTACGCCTAGAGCATGCTGATATAACATGAGTAGAATCCCCACAATAGAAACACAATCCATTCTTCCGTCTAAAATTCTGTCGCTCGCTCCTGGACAGAATTCTATCACACTGCATACTTTCTGGCGTCTTTTCCATAGACACCGCCAGATGGTGCACCGGTTTGCGCTCCCGCAGACGCCTATCAATCTGAATAGCCATTGTCATGGACTCATTCAGACCTGCAGGCAAAGGGAACCCCACCATAACATCCTTAACGGCATCAGAGAGACCTTCTCTGAAAGTTGCCGCCAAGGCGCACTCATTCCACTGAGTAAGCACAGACCATTTACGGAATTTTTGGCAGAAAACTTCAGCTTCGTCTTGCCCCTGAGATAGTGCCATCAAAGTTTTTTCTGCCTGAAGTTCCAAATGAGGTTCCTCATAAAGCAAGCCCAAGGCCAGAAAAAACGCATCCACATCGCGTAACGCAGGATCCCCTGCTGGCAATGAGAAGGCCCAATCTTGAGGGTCACCCCTGAGCAAGGAAATCACAATCCTAACCTGCTGAGCAGGGTCTCCAGCTGAACGAGACTTCAGAGACAAATAAAGCTTACAATTATTTCGGAAATTCTGGAAGCTAGCTCTATTCCCTGTGAAGAACTCCGGCAAAGGAATTCTCGGCTCAGATACAGGAGCATGTACCACAAAATCTTGTAAATTTTGTACTTTCGTGATGAGATTATTCAAACCCGCAGTTACACTCTGGAGATCCATTAGTGTCAGGTGCACACAGAGCATACAGAGATTAGGAGGAGAGAGAGAAAAAAGACTGCAGCAAGGCAGACTGGAGGAAAAAAAAAAAAAAAAAAAAAAAAAAAAAAAAATACCAGCAGACTTCTTATAACTCTCCTTTCTCAACCTGGGTCTTTAACACTTTATGGGCCGGTCAAACTATCATGATCTCTACAGGCAGAGATCATAGCAAGCCTATAGAGGGACAAGCTCTCGGAAGATGGAACTATACTGACCATGAACTAAGCCTGCCGCGCAACTAGAAATAGCCAGGTAGCATTTCCTATTTATCGCTAGATGCCCAGCTCTGGCCTAAGACCTAAATAGCTAGCAGAGGGAAATATAAGACCTGGCTCACCTCTAGAGAAATATTCCAAAGAAGACAGTAGCCCCCCACATATAATGACGGTGAGTTCAGATGAAACTACAAACGCAGCAGGAAAATAGTCTTAGCAAATTTGAGGTCCGCTTACTAGACAGCAGAAGACAGATAGTATACTTTCATGGTCAGCAGAAAAACACTAACAAAACACCATCCAGAGATTACCTTAAACTCTGGCATTAACTCATAACGCCAGAGTAGCAATCCCTGATCAACGAGAGCTTTCCAGACACAGTAACAAAACTTCAGCTGTGAACTGGAACAAATAGGCAAAACAAAACATGGACAAAAGTCCAACTTAACTAGTAGTTGTCTAGAAGCAGGAACAAGCACTGAGAGGCATCAGATAACATTGTTGACCGGCAAGAAACCACCAGAGAAATGAGCTTAAATAGCGACACCCACTACTGATGGAACCAGGTGAAACAGGAAAGAGGATGACAAGTCCAATTCCACAAGCGGCCACCGGGGGAGCCCAGAATCCAAATTCACAACAGCCGGGAGTCTGTGCGGGGCTGCCGGGGGTTTGTGCAGGGCTGTCGGGGGTTTGTGCGGGGCTGCCGGGGGGTCTGTGCGGGGTTGTTGGGTGTCTGCGGGCTGTCCGGGGGTCTGCGGGGGGGTGTCTTTGGGTGTGTGTGTGCGTGCAGGCATCGTCCGATGGGACTACAAGACCCATCGGGCTATGCCTGCTGCAGTGACAGTGATTGACACATTAGCCAATGATGGGACAGTAGTAGTCCCATCATCCGGCTAATGTGTTGAATGTAAAAAACAAACAAAAAAAACACATACACACATACAGTACATACAACATATGACAAGTACATACAACATACAGTACACACAACACACAACATATGAAATACAGAACATACAGCAGTACATACAACATACATACAACAGTACATACAACATATGACATACAGTACATACAACAGTACATACAACATACATACAGAACATACAACATATAACATACAACAGTACATACAATATACAGTACATACAACAGTACATACAATATACATACAGAACATACAACATATAACGGTAAATACAACATACATACAAAACATATAACATACATTACATACAACATATGACATACAGTACGTACAACAGTACATACAACAGTACCTACAACATACCATACAACAGCACATACAACAGTAAATACAACATACATACAAAACATACAACATATAACATACAACATTACATACAACATATGACATACAGTACGTACAACAGTACATACAACAGTACCTACAACATACCATACAACAGTACATACAACATATGACATACAGTACATACATACAGTACATACAACAGCACATACAACAGTACATACAACATACAGTACATATATACAGTACATACAACATACAGTACATACATATAGACATACAGTACACACAACAGTACATACTCACCATCACCTTGATCCCCGAAACCATTGCTCACCTGTAAAAAATATTAAATTAATAAACAAACAATATACTCCCTGATCCGCAGATATCCAATTAATACGAGTGTCCCACGACGATCTCCCATGGAGAGCCGTCACATCAGCTGATGCGACCGCTCTCCAGGGGCTCCAGGAATACAATAACGGAAGGTATCCTTCTGCTATGTATTCCTCCACCGCTGTGAGAAGTAGTCCCTATTCTCACTTGTGGCACTTTCTGTGTGGGAAAATTCCCACGCAGCTTTGCCATAAAGTAAGACCCTGAACTCAGGTAACCTCTTCAGTGATGCACTGCAGGAGCCATTGTCTGAAGGTCTATAGAGCAGTGACATAGCCCAATGTCACTGTTCTATAGGGAAGATCGTCGTGGGACACTCGTTATTACTTAGACTACGGTGGAAAGTGAGTATACGATTGGTTTATTATTTTTAATTTTTTGCAGGCGATAAGAGTATGGTAAGTATGGTGAAATTAAGAATATTAAAATACTTTTTTCTGGCTGTGTCATTTTTTTTTAACCCTTTCACTACTATAGGATTAGTAATGGATAGGCGACTTATTGACGCCTCTCCATTATTAACCGGGCTTAATGTCACCTTACATTAGCAAGGTGACATTAACCCATTACCCCATATCCCACCGCTACAGGGGAGTGGGAAGAGAGGGGCTAAGTGCAGGAATGCCATTTCTGGGGTGGCTGGTATTTGTAGCCGGGGGGGCAAATATCCATGGCCCCTCTCTAGGCTATGAATATAAGCCCGCAGCTGTCTACGTAGCCTTTCTGGGTATAAAATATAGGGGGACCCCACATAATTTTTTTGGGGGGGTCCCCCTATTTTAATAGCCAGTAAAGGCTACACAGACAGCTGCGGGCTAATATTCATAGCCTGGGAAGGGGCCCTGGGTATTAACCCCTTCACAGGCTACAAATATTGGCCCCCGGCTTTCCCCCACTGGCGCAGAAAAGTGCGCGGGAGCCCACGCCATTTTTTTTTTTTATTAAACATGTTCATTAATCAACATCGGCCTTGCTATTATATATCTATGCATATATCTATAGATATATCTATATATCTATAGATGGATATCTATGGATATATCTATAGATATAACTATGGCTACATCTATCTATAGATATATTTATAGATAGTTAGATATATCTATAGATACATAGATATATCTGGCTACATTCACACATCAGGTTTTTGCTGTCAGGCACAATCCGGCGAGTTTTGAAAAAAACGGATCCGTTTTTTTTCCGCCGGATCCGTTTTTTTCTCATAGAGTTGTATTAGTGCCGGATTGCCCCTGATGGCCACACGTTTCATCAGTTTTTTGCCGGATCCGTCAAAAAAGCTGTTTCTGGCGGACGGAGAAAACGTACAGAGAAAGGTTTTTTTTCTGTCCGGCGAAAAAAAATGCCCAGCGACTGATCCGGCGAAAAACTTATGAAACTGAGATGTTAAATGATGAATCCGGCCTCCGAATCTGGTTTTTCATGCATTTTTCCATTCAAATCATGCACATTTTCCATTCTCTCTCAAAAAAAAATAGATCAGTTGCATCAGTTTTTCACTATTTGCAAAGGATCCGTTTTTTCAAAAATTTGCCGGATCCTGCCTGACGGAAAAAACTGATGTGTGAAAGTAGCCTAACTATCCATATATCTATCTACATCTTTCCATAGATATATCTATCCATACATACAGTATATCTATAGATAGAAACATAGATCTATCTATTCATATATCTATATATCTATCTATCTAACTGTGTGTAATGGAGTGTGGGTTGGACAAATGAAAAAGAGGAGGTTGGACAAGAAATAACATCACAATTTTTTTTTTTTGCTCAATAATACATCTTTATTTAGCTTTCAAAAATGCATAAAAAAGCATCAAACCCGCGCAAAAAACGCATAAAAAACGCACCTGTGGATTTAGGGTAAGTTCACACAGGGCGTTTTTGCTGCGTTTTTTTTTCTGCAGCATAAACGGATCATCTTGGCAGGAAATAAGCTGCGCCAAAAACGCAGGTTTACGGGCGTTTTTTTGTTTTCTCTTTGTGCATGCCAATAAAGTTGAGTGCACACAGAGAAAAAAAACAACAACATCCTGTAGATAGAATGAATAGATAGATTGATGGAATAGATAGAATAAAATAGATAGAACCAAATAGATACATTACCTGTGGTATCCTTTTCCCCGGCATTTTCCCACGGTCCAGAGGTAACTTCAGGTCAGGCAGTGAGGGAGCGCAGGCTCGGTGACGTCACCGCTCGTTACTGAGCCTGCTCCCGCTCCGTCTCCTTCATTCCCCAGTACTTACAGCCGGTAGCGGTCACTTTAGCATCGCTCCCGGTTGTAAGCTTTATCTCCCCCAGATACGTTGTGGGACACTCGGTATATTGGACTACGACGGATCAGGGAGTATACTTTTGCTTTCTTATTTTATTTTTCTTACAGAAGATCGATGGCTTCGCTTTGGAATGGCAGAATAATAAAAATATGGTCAAAACTGTGTTTTATTTCATTTAATAGACTTTTTTCTTACTGTTTGTTTATTTAACCCTTTCATTAACATAGGATTAGTAATGGATAAGTGTCTTATTGACGCCTCTCCATTAGGCCAGTCTCACACATCCAGATATTTCCGGTACCGGAAGAAACGGTCCCGGAGCTATCCGTGTCCGTGTGTGCACGTAGGCCATCCGTGTGTCATCCGTGTGCTGTCCGTGCATTGAAACAATTTGTTTCAATTTTAACCCTATAACTTTAAAAAAAGCACACAGATGGCACCCATTGACTTTAATGAGTCCGTGTGATCCGTGCGCTCCCACGAACACTGACATGTCTCCGTGTTTTGCACACGGACACACGGTCCGTGAAAACACGCTGACATCTGCAGAGACACATTTATTTTAATGTGTCTACGTGTGTCAGTGTCTCCGAAACGTGAGGAACCTGTCACCTCACGTACGAGAGCCACTGACGTGTGAAACCGGCCTTACTAAGCCGGCTTAATGTCACCTTACAATAGGAAGGTGACATTAACCTCTTATTACCCCGCTTGCCACCGCTACAGGGCAAGTGGGAAGAGCTGGGCAAAGCGCCAGAATTGGCGCATCTTATAGATACGCCTTTTCTGGGCAGCTGCTGGCTGCTATTTTTAGGCTGGGGAGGCCAATATCCACAGCCCATTACCAGTCTGAGAATATCATCCCCCAGCTGTGAGCTTTAGCAAGGCTGGTTGTCAAAAATGGGGGGGACCCCACGATGTTTTTTTTAATTATTTATTTAAATAATTTTTAAAAAAGCGTGAGGACCCCTCTATTCTTGATAACTAGCCTTGCTGATGCTGCAACCCCCAGCTGTGAGTTTTGTCTGGCTGGTTATCAAAATTAGGGGGGGAACCCATGCCGTTTTTCTTTGTAATTATTTATTTATAACGCAGGAGCGGCAGAGGAATACTCCCATCCGCCGCTCCTGCTCTCACTGTATTTAGCCGCAGTAGGTGTCAGATACACTGCAAGAAAAGTCAACCTAGCGTATTTGCAGCATTTTTTCACCACCCATTCAAGTCAATGGGCGAAAGACGCTGAAAAAACAATGAAAGAAGTGACATACCCTATGTAAAAAAAACGCTGCAAAGCACAAAATACTGACCAAACAGAAACCCAATGTGTGTGCATGAGATTTCTGAAATCTCATAGGCTTTGCTGGTACTGTAAAAGCAGCTGAAAATTAGCATAAAAAAACGCAGCAAAAACGCCGTGTGAACTTATCCTTAGTGCAGAAAAATCCGCAGGCAAATCTGCAACGTGTGCACATACCCTGAGGGGTGCAGTTATTAGAATGGTGTAACTTTTGGATATTTTCTATCATATAGACCCCTCAAAGTGACTTCAAATGTGAAGTGGTCCCTAAAAAAAAAATGGTGTTGTAAAAATGAGAAATCGCTGGTCAACTTTTAATCCTTATAACTTCCTAACACAAAAAAATTTGTTTCCAAAATTGTGCTGATGTAAAGTAGACATGTGGGAAATGTTACTTATTAAGTATTTTGTGTGACATATCTCTGTTATTTAAGGGCATGAAAATTAAAAGTTGGAAAATTGCGAAATGTTCCATTTCTTTCAGAAATAAAAGCAAGTCATATCAAATAAATTTTACCACTATCATGAAGAATATGTCACGAGAAAACAGTGTCAGAATCACCGGGATCCGTTGAAGCGTTCCAGAGTTATAACCTCATAAAGGGACAGTGGTCAGAATTGTAGAAATTGGCCTGGTCATTAACGTGCAAACCACCCTCGGGGCTTAAGGGGTTACCGTAAATGGAACTGGAGAGCCCCGCTGCTGGGAGGAAATTAACTTTATTCCTTCTGGCATCCTCAGGCTTTGGGCTCATACTCACTTGTGAGAAACTCGGATGAGTCTCGTACGGCAATACCCGGCACTGCACCTGGCACAGAGGAGCAGAGCGTGCGGCTGCATATATTGCTATGCAGCCGCCCGCTCCGCTCCTGAGTGTCGGCAGCAGCGCCGGGCATTAACATGCGAAACTCATCCAAGTTTCGCGCAAGTGAGTATGAGCCCTTTCAGTCATAGTCACTCACTATGCATGGAGTGGTGACTGAAGCTTCGCCGGCCACACCCCTAGGACTGGAAGCCCGAGCCTTCCAGGAGGAAAAAAGTACATCAGCCCCTGGCAGTGGGGCTCTCAGTGTGGGCGCCAGGCAGCATCACAATGCTATTAACCTGCAGATTAACTCCATATCTGAAGGTTAAAGGTGTTTACACACACACATTTTAATATATATAAATATATATATATACACACACACAACAGGTTCCCTTTAATCATTAGATCTTGGAATAATAATAATTTCCACAATTAGATGTGTTATAAAAAAGTTATTTTGCTGTATCTGACTGTACAGGAATATGGTCTCATCACACCACAGCTCCTGGGCAGGGGGGAGCAAAAGAGTATACAGACAAGACAGCACAGGATCACAGCTGCTGTTTTCTGAGGTAAAACCTTTCCTTGTTTAAAAACTTATTTTACCTCAGGGACACAAATCAGCTGTGATCCCCTGCTGTCCTGTCTGTATTCTTTCTTTTGCTCCCCCCCGCCCCGCCCCGCCCAGGAGCTGTGGTGTGATCAGACCATGTTCCTGTACGGTCAGACACGGCCATTACACAGTAGGGGCACATTTATACGATTATCTCCGCACAGGAATATTTTATTTAAACGCATCCAATTGTGGAAATTATTATTATTCCAAGATCTATTGATTAAAATCTACTTTTGTTCGTGGGGAAAACCCTTTTAAATATGTTACTGTGGCCTTCAGCGTTGCCGGATTTGACTCCCATGGAGCACATCTAATATGTCATCATTCTGCAATAGCAAAGGGAGCTGCCAGCAGCGGATCTTGATGATTTTCCTGCCTAGGTGCATTCAGCGTGGCAGATCATTCCTCAGTGATGAAGCTGTAAGTGCAGGGATTTCTGCGAGTGATGCTAGTACGCAATATTGAATACATGGAGTTATTTTGAAAATGTTTCAATTTTGTTAATCATTTGCCTATCAGCATCATGGCCATCTATCCGTGATTTCCGTAATTCCATGACTTTTCCTTCTTGGTGTTGCAATGTCAATGTTCAGGCATGTATATATAATGTGTATGATGCATGTATGGGTATATACTGTATATCATGTATAATATATAATGCTGTAAATAATATGATGCGTATATATATGATGCATGTATGGGTATATACTGCATATTATATCATGCATATACTATAGATAATGTATATGATGTAAGTGTGTATATACATACTATATGATGCATGTATCGGTATATATATTGCTTTGCCCTCTCCTATGACATTACCATTGCTTAGATCCTCTGCTCCGCAGCATTTGCTGTAGTTTGGCTACAATATAAATAGCCACATTCCTGGGAACAGTGTCTGCCATGTTATGTACGCTCAGCTGCAATAGTAATAAAGTTGCATGAAAGAAAAAAAAAACATTGTGTTGCTCGGGCTGGGGACGGAGGCGTGGCTAGACACGCTAATCACGTGATAGTGGCAGGCAGCTCTTCTGTCCTCCCAGCAGCGCGCAGGCGCGGTGCGAGCCTCTTCCAACGGCCGCGGAGCGCAACTGTCGGGAGAGAACGCAGGGGGAAATAAACAACAATAATAACAACACCTGAGTGACACCGCGAGCGGCTTCCGGCCACAACACCGGCGCCTGCTGCTGCCGCCTGCCGGACACGGGAAGGCGGCCTGGGCGGCACACGGAGAGGAGGGAGCCGGGGTGTCTCCGCTCACACGGCCGGCGGGGGCGCTGGGGTCCCCGTGTGACGCCTGCTCGCTGCCCTGCACTGTCCATGCACCGGGGCGGAGATGAGCTGCGGGTGATTGGCTTGTCATTGGCGCTGTCAGGGCAGCATCAGCGGCCGCGGCCTCCCCGGAGCCCCGGAGCGATCGCGGGGTGACGGGCCGTGTGTGCTGGGCCGTGCGTGCTGTGCCGCATCCCTCGCTGCATGTGTGCGCACAGCTGTCATATGTGCAGGCGGCCGCCCCCCATCTGCCCGCACAGGGGCGCTGCGTGCCCCCTCCATATGCTGCCCCTGCTAGGGGGCGCTCTGTGCACGGACGATCGGCTGCCTTAATACCGACCGCTGCTGCCTCCTCTTAAAGGGATCTGCTCCTGTGTGACAGCGCTCGTGGACCAAGCTCCTGCCAGTGCGCCGCAGGCCCCGTCCAGCCATGCAGGCGCCCCAGCTCCAGTACGACTTCTTCAGTGAAGAGAATGCCCCCAAGTGGCGGAATCTGCTGGTCTCCTCCCTGAAGAAGGTAAGGCACCCCCGATCTGTGTGCCCCATCCTAAACCGGCCGTGCTCTCCTTGTCCCGCAGCCAATGGCAGAGCTGCTCTCTATTCCAGCCAATTAGATCACAGCTTTCATTTTTCCACTGGAGGTCAGAAAGTGAAAGACGTTATCTGATTGGTCACTGCGGGAAAACAAGCCATGTTTCCTGGTATGTGCTTCTCTCCAGCTTGTAAGGCTACGTTCACATTTGCGTTGTTGGGCGTTGCGTCGGCAACGCATGCAAAACGCATTGTTTTGTGACGCATGCGTCCATTTTCGGCGCAAAAAAACTGCATCATGCAGCATCCTCTGCGCCCTGACGCTTGCGCCAAAAATGACGTATGCGTCACAAAACGCAAGACAACGCATGTCCATGCGCCCCCATGTTAAATATAGGGGAGCATGACGCATGCATCGCCAAACCTGCGCCCGACGCAACGCAAATGTGAACGTAGCCTAAGACTGACCGACCCGCGCCGATGGCAGGTGATATTGATCGGTCACTAAACTCGAGTGTTTTCTATTTTGTAGGAACAAACTCCCTGTAGATCCATGGGATCCTTATCCTTAGAAACCGCACAGACTGCTGAAAAGTCAGGGATGGATGCCCCCATTACGCCTCCTGCAGATCAGTGGGGGTCCTGGTTATGAGACGGCTCAGCAGCGCTCCCCGAGTGTGCGCTCAGTGGGGTATGGGCTGAATACAAGGCGTAGGGGCGCTCACAGGGAAGGTGCACGCCACTGGGCAGGCGTCGTTGACATTGGTGTGGATCTCCTGACCAGGACCCCCGCTGATCTGTAGGGAGTCTATGGGGGGACCGCCTGTGGATACAGCTCACCCCACAGATATATGCCCCTGGGCCTCCGCTGTATGAAGAGAGCCTGGGATGAGTCGAGCAGCTTTGTCCGAAGAGATGAATAAAGGTTTTTAATCCAGAAAAGTGAAGTAAAATACAAAATCCCTCGTTGTGACTTCACTAACACGGCAGCATGGGCGTAATAAATATCTGCTGCTTTGAGTCAGCCGGACTCGACATGTAGAGATTTTTTTTATCCCGTATTACTATTTTAATGAAATCACAATGAAGAACTTATGCTTTTCTTTCACTTTGTTGGATTAAAAACCTTTTTTTTCATCTCTGCAAGTTTAAAGTGAGCGTTCAGTGCAATTTGTGTAGTGCGCACAGTGTTAGGATTTTGGCTTAGCGGTGGTCACGCTGCGGCAGGTGTGCGATGCGCTCTCTATGCTCACGTGCCGACTGCAGCCACTTACTCTGTATTCTATTGGGAAGCGGCAGAGACTGCAGTCTGCACACCAGCCGACAGCAAGCAATCCACACGGACGGCCACGTGATGACTACTGCAACCAGCAAAGGTGTGCATTATGCCTCGTTAGTATTTGGCAAATGGTGCCGCTTACCGAAAATGTACTCTGGGTCGACAATTCCTTTTAAGATTCTAAAATATATAATGCTCAAAAGTTTATATACACAAATTTATTTTCAGTTGTGATACTTTACAGATATGTTTGCCTGGAGGAGTATTTTTTGTATACTGGGGCTATATGGTGACTATGGTCCTGCTGCATTAAAGGGATTGTCTGAGACTTTAACACTGATGGCCTATCCTTTGGATAGGTCATCAAAGTCTGATCAGTGAGGTTGCACCACCCAACAACCCCGCCGATCAGCTGTTCCTGATGTCTGTGGCGGGCGGAGCTGCATAGCATAGTCTACCAACTGTATAATGGCCGCAGCCGGGTACTGCGCATCCACCACCTAATCAAATCAATAGGAGGTGGATGTGCAGTACCCTGTGGTGGCCACTATCAGAAGATGGAGCAGTGGAGCAGCTCGGCAAGTGAGTACTTCCAGCTGGCCGCCTCTAACACCGATAACAGCTGATCAGCGAGGGTGCTGTGTGTCAGACCCTGGCTGATCAGACATTGATGACCTATCCCAAGGATAGGTGATCAATAAAAAAAAAAAAAAGTAGTGGACATTCTCTTTTAATATTGGAGATAGTCCAATATCCCGGAGACCAAATTTTGCTATTTATATAGAGCTAGACAGTGACGAACCTCACTTTTATGACTAGATTTATAACTATAAATCTTTTAAGGATTTTAGAAAAATTGGGTGAAAATTAATTTGAGAGGTGTATTGATGACCATATTGGTAGTCAGGATCTTTTCCTGAAGACAGATGTACGGTAATTAAAAACAAGATTGGTCATTAGATTTCATAGTACAAACACCATACATTATTACATAGATCTCTTAGATCAGGTGTGTTTACTGTGAAAACCCGCATTTTAATGCCTGTAGAATCCTTTTTGAAAATTTACTTAAGTTGGCCTTATAATAGCAGCAACACCGTTTTGCAACAGCATTGTACAGTTACTCTGGCAGATATTCAAAATAAGTACACCTGCCTCATAAGACCAAATTGCTTTGTTTAATAACGTATTCATTTTGAATTGTAATTCTTTTGCTACATTTTTTCCGCCTTATATATTTTGTGTATAAAATATTGGTATATGTAATTAAGCATTCATTTTAATGTGACTTTTCACAGTAAGTAGGAGTCTGAGATCTATTTAATAATGTATAGATATTGCCCTGTGAAATCTGGTGACAGATCCACTGTTTTTTCACTGGTGGTCTGTTATTGCATTTTAATGAGAAAATTGTCATTTAAAAGGGTTAATAATTAGACTTTAAAGGGGTTATTCCACTAAATACAGGATAGATGATAACCGTAATTCCTCCACCGACTCTGAGAATGAAAGACCCTTATTTCAGAATTTGTCCTTTTCATCAGTCCAATAAAAGTAAATGGAGAGTTGGTCACCCATTCTCACTACCTTTCTTTTCTTGCAGCAGGCTTTGGACCCCTCTATTCATAATGAATGGAGCAGCGATCATACATATAGAATTAATCTTGAAAATCGTTGATAATTATACAGTTTTTAGTCCCTTTTTAAAAGCATGTCATCCTAAATCTGAGTAAAGTGTCAGTGGAGGGTCCCCTACCATTTATACCTTTGCCGGAAGCCTTTGAGGACACCCTATTTTGTAAAGTATCACGTCACATTTGTAGGAAGTGCTGCAAGTATACATTGAGAGAGCACAAATTGTCGGGGGACTGCAGCATGTGCACGGGATTTGGGCCAAACGTAATAAAAGGGTGCACATTAGGGTTATTTGGGTGACTGGTGCGCACTGGATCCTTTCTGCGTTATTGAAAACACTATATATGTAAATTGTTGGATCCTGATGTATTTGTTTTAACATAAAAAAATATCAAAATTGTATTTTTATGCCACAGGTAAAAGGAATGTTGTCATATGGGATGGGAAAATCCATGTCTGTGGCTAAGTGTCCCTGCATGTTTAGTTGGATCATGAGTTTTTGGATTCCTTTTTTTGTATGATAGTGGATCAGTAAGGTGGTGTAACTTATTGGGTAAAAACTCATTTCTTGTTGCTTTTCATTCATATAGGTCTGACATGGTATTGGATGTTATAACTAACTAGATGGTGGCCCGATTCTAACGCATCGGGTATTCTAGAATATGCATGTCCACGTAGTATATTGCCCGTCCACGTAGTATATTGCCCAGCCACGTATGTCACAGGTTAAAAAAAAAATAAAATACATATACTCACCTTCCGAGGGCCCCTTGTAGTCCTGTCACCTGTGTCAGCAGCTTCCGGTCCCAGGGTTGGTATTAGCGCAGGACCTGTGATGACGTCGCGGTCACATGACCGTGACATCATGGCAGGTCCTTCTCGCGCAGGCGCGCGGTACCTGTGATGACGTCGCGGTCACATGACCATGACGTCATGGCAGGTCCTTCTCGCATACCATGCTTGCCACCGGAACCTGCCGCTTGCATGGAGCGGTCACCAGAGCGTCGCGAGGAACGGGAAAGGCGGCGGAAGGTGAATATATAATGATTTTTTATTTTTTTTAATTATTTTTAACATTAGATCTTTTTACTATTGACGCTGCATAGGCAGCATCAATAGTAAAAACTTGGTGACACAGGGTTAATAGCGGCGGTAACGGAGTGAGTTACCCGCGGCATAACGCGGTCCGTTAACGCTGCCATTAACCCTGTGTGAGCGGTGACTGCGAGGAGTATGGAGCGGGCGCCGGGCACTGACTGAAGGGGAGTAGGGAGGGACTAATCGGACTGTGCCCATTGCTGATTGGTCGCGGCAGCCATGACAGGCAGCTGGCGAGACCAATCAGCGACGCGGGATTTCCGTGACGGAAGTTGCCGACAGAAAGACGGAAGTACCCCTTAGACAAAAAAAAAAAAAAATATATATATAATTTGTGTGTTGTGTGTCATAAATGTTTCAGCGGGGGTTCAATTACGGAGACCCCCCTACAAACCTGAAAGCCAGGGGTCCCATACCTTGTGTATAGCGTAGAGTTTTATTTATTTGTCCCTATGACAACTATTCTTGTTCCTCTACTCCGGCCTCATATATTCCTTTTTTTTCCATTTGTTGCCTGCGTTATGAAAATGAAAGCTCTGTCATGGTTGCCATAAAATACAGCATCCACTGTGAAAACCTGTCTGAGGTGAAGCAGCCTGTCAATTCTTGAGACGTTTGCAGATTTGACTGAGTCGATTTAACCCCTTCCCGACATGTGACGGAATAGTACGTCACATGTCGGGACCCCCGCTTTGATGTGCGCTCCGGCGGTGAGCGCACATCAAAGTCGCGACATGTCAGCTGTTTTTTACAGCTGACATGTGCGCGCAATAGCGGCGGGTGAAATCGCGATCACCCGCCGCTATTAACTAGTTAAATGCCGCTGTCAAACTCAGACAGCGGCATTTAACTACCGCATCCGGCCGTGCGGCCGGATATGAGCGCATCGCCGACCCCCGTCACATGATCGGGGGTCGGCGATGTGTCAGGAAGGTAACCATAGAGGTCCTTGAGACCTCTATGGTTACTGATTGCCGGTGGCTGTGAGCGCCACCCTGTGGTCGGCGCTCACAGCACACCTGCAAATCTGCTGTGTAGCAGCGATCTTATGATCACTGCTGCATAGCAGAGCCGATCGGGCTGTGCCTGCTTCTAGCCTCCCATGGAGGCTATAGAAGCATGGCAAAAGTAAAAAAAAAAAGTTTTTAAAAATGTGAAAAAAATAAAAAAAATATAAAAGTTTAAATCACCCCCCTTTCGCCCCAATCAAAATAAATCAATAAAAAAAACCCCCAACCTACACATATTTGGTATCGCCGCGTTCAGAATCGCCCGATCTATCAATAAAAAAAAAGCATTAACCTGATCGCTAAATGGCGTAATGAGAAAAAAATTCGAAACGCCAGATTTACGTTTTTTTGGTCGCCACGACATTGCATTAAAATGCAATAACGGGCGATCAAAAGAACGTATCTACACCAAAATGCTATCATTAAAAACGCCAGCTCGGCACGCAAAAAATAAGCCCTCACCTGACCCCAGATCACGAAAAATGGAGACGCTACGAGTATCGGAAAATGGCGCAATTTTGTTTTGTTTTGTTTTTTGCAAAGTTTGGAATTTTTTTTCACCACTTAGGTGAAAAATAACCTAGTCATGTTAGGTGTCTATAAACTCGTAGTGACCTGGAGAATCATAATGGCAGCTCAGTTTTAGCATTTAGTGAACCTAGCAAAATAGGCAAGCAAAAAACAAGTGTGGGATTGCACTTTTTTTGCAATTTCACTGCACTTGGAATTTTTTTCCCGTTTTCTAGTACACGACATGCTAAAACCAATGATGTCGTTCAAAAGTACAACTCGTCCCGCAAAAAATAAGCCCTCACATGGCCAAATTGACGGAAAAATAAAAAAGTTATGGCTCTGGGAAGGAGGGTAGCGAAAAACGAAAATGGAAAAACGGAAAAAGCTCCGGGGGTGAAAAAAAACACCTCCCGCACAATGGATCAAAAATGCTCTAAAACTGTGTGTATGTGTAGGGAGAAGATACAGATTAGATATTAGAAAACACTTTTTGACAGTGAGGGTGATCAATGAGTGGAACAGGCTGCCATAAGAGGTGGTGAGTTCTCCTTCCATGGAAGTCTTCAAACAGAGGCTGGACAGACATCTATCTGGGATGGTTTACTGAATCCTGCATTGAGCACGGGGTTGGACACGATGACCCTGGAGGTCCCTTCCAACTCTAACATTCTATGATATATATATACCGTTTATCACAAACAATTTTAGTGGATTTTTTTTTATTTAGCCTGAGAAATTACTGCATATGATCCAGATTTGTGGAAGATTTTCACTTCTCAATAAGAAATGATGATCGTTCTTCTCTGAGCTGATAATTTTTGGACTTTTAGCGTTGCCAGGGGCAAAATGACTTCACTGTACTGCCATAGTCAGGACCTGCTGACCGCTCCACGATATTTGGCCTGTAACATTCTGATAAAATGAAATCTGGCCTTGTTTCTTGGTATGTGTGATGCTGACTCGTGAGCATTTTTCCATTTCCAAAATCCTTCTATGTCCCAGTTATGTGGTAAAAGGCTTTTTGGGAAACCCCCTATAACACATTACACTCCGATCAGACCAGCGTTCCCTCCCTCTGCTTCTTACTTCCTCTTGTGATGCCTAGGGGACAGTACACATTATTGCCTGCATGTGGGCTGATGTAATCATGTGTAATGCTTTAACGTTTATCTCACTGTTTAATATGCGATACTTCATTTTTACTGTGCGTCTCCTGATACTTCCTGATACCCAGGACAGGAGACTGTGGTGCTGTCAGAGGATTACCTAGACTGACATGTTGTAGGTCACTTCCAGATGTGAGAAGAACTAGATCCGTGTGATCAGAGTAAGAATCAGCACAAAGATCTTAAAATGTTGTTCTAATATGGCTGAAGGAGGCACCGTACAGCCGCTCACTGAAAATGTTTTGACATGTGAGAACTTTTGATTGATGGGTATTTAGATACTAAGACCTTAACTATGGAGCAAAAGTGCCGCTCTCCTCCCAGACTGAAGATGATATCAATAGAAAGTGTATGGAGCCTGTCCTCGATCTTGGTGGAGAGCAGGACTAGGCCTAAGGTCTCATGCAGATGACCTTTTTTTTCTTTTTATGTATGAGAAAAACGGACCTGTGATTTTTCTACAGTGTTGTCAAAGTCTGGTCAGTTTTTCATCGGTTGTTGTTTTTTTTGTTTTTTTTTTTCACGGAGTTATAAAAAAAAAAAAAAAGTTTCTCCATCTTCTATCAGTGAAAAACATATATCTCATGGATGGCATCCGAGAACTGTCCACCTTTTCACAGATTTATAGACGTGAATTGATACACAGGTTAATTATTATTATAGCGCCATTTATTCCATGGCGCTTTACATGTGAGGAGGGGTATACAGTGCCTTGCGAAAGTATTCGGCCCCCTGGAACTTGTCAACCTGTTCCCACATATCATGCTTCAAACATCAAGATTAGTGATGAGCGAATATACTCGTTACTCGAGATTTCTCAAGCACGCTCGGGTGACCTCCGAGTATTTTTTAGTGCTCGGAGAATTAGTTTTTAGCGCCTCAGCTGAATGATTTACATCTGTTAGCCACCAGTATAAGTACATGTGGGGGTTGCCTGTTTGCTAGAGAACCCCCACATGTAATCAAGCTGGCTATCCAGTGTAAATCATTCAGCTGCTGCAAGAAAAACTAAATCTCCGAGCACTAAAAAATACTCGGAGGACCCCCGAGCGTGCTCGAGTAATGAGTATATTCGCTCATCACTAATAAAGATACCAAATGTAAATTTTTGGTGAAGAATCAACAACAAGTGGAACACAATTGTGAAGTTGAACGAAATTTATTGGTTATTTTAAATTTTTGTGGAAATTCAAAAACTGAAAAGTGGGGTGTGCAATATTATTTGGCCCCTTTAACTTAATACTTTGTTGCGCCACCTTTTGCTGTGATTACAGCTGCAAGTCGCTTGGGGTATGACTCTATCAGTTTTGTACATCGAGAGACTGAATTTCTTGCCCATTCTTCCTTGGCAAACAGCTCGAGCTCAGTGAGGTTTGATGGAGATCGTTTGTGAACAGCGGTTTTCAGCTCTTTCCACAGATTCTTGATTGGATTGAAGTCTGGACTTTGACTTGGTCATTCTAACACCTGCATACGTTTATTTGTGAACCATTCCATTGTAGGTTTTGCTTTATGTTTGGGATCATTGTCTTCTTGAAAGACAAATCTCTGTCCCAGTCTCAGGTCTTTTGCAGACTGCAACATGTTTTCTTCAAGAATGGTCCTGTATTTGGCTCCATCCATCTTCCAATCCATTTTAACCGTCTTCCCTGTCCCTGCTGAAGAAAAGCAGGCCCAAACCATGATGCTGCCACCACCATGTTTGACAGTGGGGATGGTGTGTTCAGGGTAATGAGCTGTGTTGCCTTTACACCAAACATATTGTTTGGCATTGTTGCCAAAAAGTTTGATTTTGGTTTCATCTGACCAGAGCACCTTCTTCCACATGTTTGGTGTGTCTCCCAGGTAGCTTGTTGCAAACTTTAAACAACTCTTTTTATGGATATCTTTGAGAAATGGCTTTCTTCTTGCCAATCTTCCATAAAGGCCATATTTGTGCAGTGTACGACTGATTGTTGTCCTATGGACAGGCTGTCCCACCTCAGCTGTAGATCTCTGTGGTTCTTCCAGAGTGATCATGGGCCTCTTGGCTGCATCTCTGATCAGTCTTCTCCTTGTTTGAGATGAAAGTTTAGAGGGACGGCCGGGTCTTGGTAGATTTGCAGTGGTATGATACTCCTTCCATTTCAATATGATTGCTTGCACAGTGCTCATTGGGATGTTTAAAGTTTTGGAAATCATTTTCTATCCAAATCTGGCTTTAAACTTCTTCACAACAGTATCACGGACCTGCCTGTTGTGTTCTTTGGTCTTCATGATGCTCTTTATGCTTCATAAAGAACCCTGAGACTATCACAGAGCAGGTGCATTTATACGGAGACTTGATTACACACAGGTGGATTATATTTATCATCATTAGGCATTTAGGACAACATTGGATCATTCAGAGATCCACAATGAACTTCTGGAGTGAGTTTGCTGCACTGAAAGTAAAGGGGCCGAATAATATTGCACGCCCCACTTTTCAGTTTTTGAATTTCCACAAAAATTTAAAATAACCAATAAATTTCGTTCAACTTCACAATTGTGTTCCACTTGTTGTTGATTCTTCACCAAAAATTTACATTTGGTATCTTTATGTTTGAAGCATGATATGTGGGAAAAGGTTGAAAAGTTCAAGGGAGCCGAATACTTTCGCAAGGCACTGTACGTAATAAAAACAAGTACAATAATCTTAAACAATACAAGTCACGACTGGTACAGTAGGAGAGAGGACCCTGCCCGCGAGGGCTCACAATTTACAAAAATCAGTTGTGTCCGATTTTGAGTCAAATAATGGCTCAAAATCGGCAATGATGCAAATCTATGGGTCAGTGCAGTCCTTTTTTCATGGATTGATAGAATGAAGAGGGTGGAAAAATGTTTTTTTTTTTTTTTTTTCTGTTGTCCTCAAGAAACTGATCAAACCTCAAACTCTGATCAGAATAATCGAACATGTTTCTCAAGATGTGGAAAAAATAGTTGTGTGACCCCAGCCTAATGGAAATCTGTAACTTTACTTCAATGAAATCTGCATTTTTTTTTGGGGGCGGGGGGGATAAGGCCTATGGGAGGGAATCCAAGTCTAGGAAAATATTAGACCCCATGATCTTTATTTGATCTGAGAAACCTTTATATACAGTATATGTGTGGAAACGTCTGAGCCGGTCTTTATAACGGTTTTTCCATTGCTCCTTTTATCTTGGTGACTGTAGCACTTTCTTGGTGAGTTCTTTATTCTCCCCTATGAATTATTGCATATGAGACACAGCTGACGGCCCCTGCAGTGGTGAGCTCATGCAATGAGGAATTGAGCGTTGGCTTTGCAGTTCTGCGTGTCTCCCACCTAAGCACGTTGTAAAAAGCAATGAATTCCGCAGCATCACATGCATAGAGATACCAGGGCCAGACCAAAATAAATAGTAATTGCGCACTGACTGCGACGAGGGAGATTTTTGACCATAATAAAAATGATGCGCAATTAGGAAAGCGCTTACAGGTGGACTTGGTTTTCTACTTGGCAGTGATTTTGATGAGTAGTAATAATTTTAAAGCGTATTTATATCCACAACTAAATGCCTTGTCAAATACCGTATTTGTCTTTTCCTGATGTGAGATTGTCACTTTTTTTCTGGAGGGTTATAAGGCATATCAAGGACATGGATATCAAAAAGAAAAATATCATGGCTGTTTTTAGACGTTAAGTTTAAAGATAAAAAATGTGTACAAGTGTCTGATATTTAGGCTTACAATAGTTTTCTACTAAGATGGGTCCTTGGAATAGGTCATCGGGTTCAGATCGGTAGGGTGCTGACCCCTGCCCACCCTCCGGTCAGCTGTTTCCACACACACATGGTGCATGATTGGATCGGAGTGGCTGCTCCTGCTTAGCTGCCATTCATGTGATTAGGATCTGATCTGCATCACCTGGGAGCCGCCACTGAGCCCATGATGAACCTCCTGGGTTTCACTCACTCACCTGTTCCTGGAGGTTGAAACAGCTGACTGCTGGGGAAGTAGGGTGTTGATGATATATCCCTTTAAAGGGAACCTGTCACCCCCAAAATCGCGGGTGAGGTAAGCCCACCGGCAGCAGGGACTTATCTACAGCATTCTGTAATGCTGTAGGTAATCCCCCTATGTATCCTGAAATATGAGAAAAAGACTCTAGATTATACTCACCCAGGGGCGGTCCTGCTGCTGGTCTGGGTCTGGCACCTCCCATCTTCATCAGATGACGTCCTCTTCTTGTCTTCATGCTGTGGCGCAGTTGTACTTTGTCTGTTCTGTTGAGGGCAGAGCAAAGTACTGTAGTGCGCAGGTGCCAGGAAAGGTCAGAGAGGCCCAGGACCTGCGCACTGCAGTACTTTGCTCTACCCTCAACAGGACAAACAAAGTACAACTGCGCCACAGCATGAAGACCAGAAGAGGACGTCATCTAGCGTCTTTTTCTCATCTTTCAGGATACATCGGGGGCTTATCTACAGCATTACAGAATGCTGTAGATAAGCCCCTGATGCCGGGGGGCTTAGCTCACCCGCGATTTTGGGGGTGACAGGTTCCCTTTAAGATATGCATGGCAAAATGTGGTCACACGACATTGAGGCTGCATCTAAGGGCTCATACTCACGAGCAAAACGGACGAGTGCAATCCGATAAAGTTTTTTTATTGCTCAGCATGCTGCGATTTGCTGCGTATCTCGGATGAGACTCGCCAATGCAAGTGAATAGGTGCAAGAAAAAACACACGGAATACGGACCATCTATTTTCCATCCATATTTACAGATACCTTACCATTCTGTGGCATAGAACCCTGTAAATGATAGTAAAAAAAATTGTTGCAGAGAAAAAAAACGCATTGCATGCAGATGTAAAACGATTAAAGATCGCATTGAACTCACATGACAATTGCATAGTTTGCATCCAATTTTTTCGGTCCAGATTACGGACCGTGTTTTTTTTTTTTTTTTTTTTTTCTAGCACGTGAGTATTAGCCCTTACAGTGACTGTAGTCGTCCATAAACCAGCAGGGTTGGATTTCTGCAGACCGTCGGGGCACCTTGTTTTGTCTTGGCTTGCCTTATCAGCAAATGCCCAAATTTTATAATGGGTAGTAGTCAGATGTCTGATAATACTAGAAAACACTGGCGCTATCCACTAGCGGAGAGAGAGAGGAAAAAGTGACTTTTGTAGTGGAGATAGCTGGAAAATATTCATAGAGCCATAAGAGGATGAACTCTGCGATGGTAGAAGCTAGTGAGATGATATGGTAATTACCAGGACCGGTCATCAATATCAGATTAGTTGGAGGTGACACCCGCACTCACCTTTTCAGCTGCCTGCATTGCCTCCAGATGTAAGAAGCGGGTTGGGGTGAATCGCCCGCTCTCCATCACACTGTGTAGTGGCCGTACATGGGTGCTGCAGAACACTTTCATTAATAAGCGTTGTTGTACAGTACCCCTGATCAGCCATTGCAGTGTGACGGGACAGTGGTGCTCTGCCCCATCACACTGCTTACATCCAATTGCTGCAGGAGCTACTATCAGCTGATCAGTGGGGGTGTTGGGTATTGATCCCCTAACTGATCTGATATACAGTGACTTATTCTAAGGATAGACCACAGTGTCAGTGTTGTGAAAACCCCCTTTAACCTTGAATAAATGGTGAAAAACTGCTAAAATTGGTTGCACAGCCATGCTTTACCAGCGTAGCAATTGCATAATTTAAGTGGATACAACAGAGTATGCTTTCTTGGCTAACTGTCGAACATAAAAAAAACCCCGTAAATAAAATATTATATTGATAATACATTAAAAGCCATACAAATATGACAATTATTAAATACAACAATATCCCAAGAGGTTACCACCAGAAGGTCATATTAGGAGAAAAGACACCACTATACTTTCCCTATAAAGCCCTAGAGGAAGCCCTAACTAGCCATGGAGGATGGCACCCTGATAGGCAACACTAGAATGGCGCCCCACACTTCACCTAGCTCTAATAATGCCGAGACTAATCCTACACAATCGTATTATCCTTAAAGGGTCAAATGTAGCCCAAGCTTAGTGTCAAATAAGGGAAGAAGAAAAAGATAAATGCACTTCCTATAGTATCCACCTATGACCGCATTCTTAACACATTTTGCCTCTAGATTGCCGTTCATCAGGAGTCCAGAGGGCGGGATTAACAGGAATCCTTATGACACATAGAGATTTTGAGGCTTGAGTTTTGGCTAACTCCCATAGAAGTGAACAGAGGGTGATCCGCACATTCTCCACCTAGAAAAGACATCCTACTGGTCCAGGGTTTGGAGACAGGCTCTTACGTCAGACATCTATGGAAAATTCTGTGGATATATCGTAAATGAGCAAGACTGGAATACCCCATTAATTGCCATATTTTTTGTTGCATTGATAAATGCCTTGCATTTTTTTTCTTTTGTTCTAAAAATTGAGAAATCCTTTTTTTTTCCTGTCTTCCCCTCCATTACCTCCTTACTTCATAATGCCATATGTGCATTCTACTTTCTCCCTATATTTTAATGAAATCCAAATGTGCCAGTCTTCTACAGATTCAAACTTTAGCAATAGTTCCTAGGAACACTCCTGCCGTCAAATTAATTTATTACTAAAGATTCGGCACAGATTAGGAGTCGCATCGTCTTTCATGTGACTAGGCAAGTGCAACTAAAGCAATATTAACAAAAAGAGCAAGTGCCCATATCTAATTTCTCAACCGCGAGGAGTCAATATGTTGACTCATAAAATAAAGGACATTTTTTTTCCTTCTCCAAGCAGCACATGACCTGGCATTTTCCAGAAAGCTTTTTGTTAGAAAGTCCAGGCAGATCGAGTGACTCTGTAGCGCTGACTACAGTTCAGAAATATCCCCCTATTGTTTAGCTCATATTTTCCTCCTCTTTTAGGGGTAAACGGAAGGAATAATGCAATTTGACCAGAAGCGTTTTACAAGAATCTGTTTTAAGACAGTAATTCATTTGAGCTGGATAATAACAGCCCCAAAGCATAATTCTGCTACCATCATGCTTCACTGTTGGTATGGTGTTCTTTTGATGGTGCGCAATGTTGGCTTTACACCAAACATACCTTTTGGAATTTTGCTTAAAAAGTTCAGCCTTGGTCTCATAATACCATAAAATGTTTTCCACATACTTTTGGCAGCACTCTACATATAGGTTTTTGCAAAATATGGAGGGGGGGGGTGAAACCCATTCACTCACTGATTTCAGCAGCCTGTTTAAAGGCATTCTGAGCATGAGCTTTCATGAAACCACAACCGCTTGGTATGGACTTTTAAATATAGCAGGCTTTATGCACAAAGGAAAAAAAATGCGCATGGAACATGGCCTTAGGCAGTTGAAGACGTGCATACTGAACTTAGTTCCTGACCTTAGTTTGTCCCATTTTCTACCCCTTCGCCTGGTTTCGGTTAATCACCTTACTTTTCCCCGCATGCTTTTCTTGTTGTGGTATTTGCCCTTGGCGCTTCCTTCACGTCATCATTACATAACTGAAGCCACAATGCTGTTCTGGATCTGCCCTGTGTTGGGCGGACACCAATGCCATCATTTCTTATACATTGATATCTATTTTAGGCAACTTTGCAAATATGTAGTATACGTTGCTTCTGAATTAGTTTATGGTCCTGACCTGTGGTCACAGTTCGTCATATTTTTGTGTTTATTGTTTACATTCTTATGGCATTGACTGTTGTTTCTGCAACTTGTCCATTGTCCCTTGGTCTCACCAGTAGGATCCATGTCAGAAGTGGAACACTACGTATCCAAGATGTTGATGCATCCATACATTGTGACTTTCATATACGTTTGTGTTATATACTCGCTTTGGATGCCTCATTGCTTCCCTCCTTACTCCTCCAGCATTTCTCCTCCATGAGTCATATTTAAAATGGCCTGTTTCTACTAGATCGCAAGCTCCTTGAGAAGGTCACTCTCATCTACTGCTCCACAGTCAGTTGCTACTTTCTTCAGAATTGTCTGTTTTTCTCCCACGTGGGAGGTTGTTGACCTTTTCTAAATAAATAATGTCTTATCACATGAGTGTGCGTCCACGTTCTGTACAGGAAACACAGATCTACAAGACGTCATTCTGTCACAACAGTTTGACCAGTTCCATTACTGTAGATCAGACTGGTTCTAGTCTGGAGAATTGTGATGTTTAGCCCCTGAATTCCACTACCATTTTTTCTGGCCAATAGTCATGAGGGCTTGTTTTTTTGCGAGACAAGTTGTAGTTTTGAACGACAACATTGATTTTTACCATATAGTGTACTGGAAAACAGGAAACCAATTCCAAGTGCGGTGAAATTGCAATAGAAAAGTGCAATAACACAGGTTAGTAAAAAGACGTATTAGTGGTCACTAAGGGGTTATTTGTTTGTTGATTATAGCTTACAGCCAATGAAAACCCAAAAGTCATTATCTCAGTAAATTAGAATACTTTATAACACCAGCTTGAAAAAATGATTTTAAAATTTGAATTGTTGGCCTACTGAAATGTATGTTCAGTAAATGCACTCAGTACTTGGCCGGGGCTCCTTTTGCATCAATTACTGCATCAATGCGGCGTGGCGGCGATCAGCCTCTGGCACTGCTGAGGTGTTATGGAAGCCCAGGTTGCTTTGATAGCAGCCTTCAGCTCGTCTGCATTGTTGGGTCTGGTGTCTCTCATCTTCCTCTTGATGATTCCCCATAGATTCTCTATGGGGTTAAGGTCAGGCGAGTTTGCTGGCCAGTCAAGCACAGTGATACTGTTGTTTTTAAACCAAGTATTGGTACTTTAGGTAGTGTAGACAGGTGCCAACTCCTGCTGGAGAGTGAAATTTCCATTCTAAAAAGCTTGTCGGCGGAGAGAAGCATGAAGTGCTCTAAAATTTCCTGGTAGACGGCTGCGCTGACTTTGGTCTTCATAAAACACAGTGGACCTACACCAGCAGATGACATGGCTCTCCAAACCATCACTGATTGTGGAAACTTCTCACTAGACCTCAAGCAGCTTTGTGTGCCTCTCCACTTCCTCCAGAATCTGGGACCTTGATTTCCAAATAAAATCAAAATTTGGCACCTGCCCACACTGCTAAAAGTACCAATATCTGGTTTAAAAACAACAGTATCACTGTGCTTGATTTGCCCTCAAACTTGCCTGACCTTGTCAAGAAGAAGATGAGACAGCCGGCCCAATAATGCAGACGAGGTGAAGGCTGCTATCAAAGCAACCTGGGCTTCCATAACATCTCAGCAGTGCCACAGGCTGATCGCCTCTATTCTATGCAACATTGATGCAGTAATTGATGCAAAAGGAGCCGTAACCAAGTACTGAGTGCATTTACTGAACATACATTTTAGTAGGCCAACATTTCTAATTTTAGTCATTTTTTCAAGCTGGTGTTATAAAGTATTCTAATTTACTGAGATAATGACTTTTGTGTTTTCATTGACTGTAAGCCATAATCATCAACATTAACAGAAATAAACACGTGACATAGATCACTCTGTTTATAATGACTCTATAATATGAGTTTCACTTTTTGTATTGAAGAACTGAAATAAATTAACTTCTTGATGACATTCTAATTTTGTGAGAAGCACGTGTATGCAGTATATATTGTCGAGGTTCTCACCAGGGGAGCTGAGGAGAGTAGATTGTGTTGGAGGTGGAGAGAGACAATCCAAAATCTCTCTGAGAAGTGACTGCACAGTCTGTGTGCACTAAATTGCCAGTATCACTGGTTGCTATGGTTGATAGCTGTTTTGTGTCAGCTGTGTCGGACGTCTCTATTGTTAGCGCCTGGACAAGGCTAGGGATTTTATATTTATGGTTTTATTTTGGTACCCGTGGAAATGAACATTATTCTGTTTATGGTATAAAAACCATGCGGTTTCATGTTCCAAGCAGCTTCAAGAAAGCGTGAATCCTTACCGTGTTCATGTAATTTTTCACTGTTTTAATAAAAAGTTGTGCTCCCCCATGACTTCCCTTTATAAGGTCATAATATTGTTTATTATTATTAGTGTCAGGAGATATTCAGCCAAGCTTACCTGGGGCTGCTGAGATCCGTGGCTCCTGCCGCTACCTGGTGATCATATAATCATTGCCACTTCCTGAGCCGTATCCAGGAAGGCAGGGCAGGTAATGGCGTCTGCCTGGTCTACAGGGATTTCACCTTTCTCTTAAGGCTAGTTCCCTTTTCCTGGAAATTGTAAGAGCCACTCTGCAGGGTTACAGTATACGAGAACCAGCCGGCTATTTTAAATTCTTGCACATTGCATTTTCGACTCATGGTTTGTTTGTTTTTTTTCTTTCTGTGCATTTGTCGTGGAAAATTCTAGTTTTACAGTACCAACAAAGTGAACAAGATTTTTGGAATCTCATTCCCATGCTGCTTATTTTCTCAGATTTAAACCTTTTAAAGCATTTTTTTTAATGTTTCAAATCTAATCTGCAACATGTCACTTCTTTCAGAGTCTCTGCAGTACTTGTCACCCACTCGAATGGGGGGAAAAAACACAAAAATGTGACAAACTCGTGTATTTTGCTTGGTGTTTTTCCCGTGAACAGTATTTTTGTTTTTTTTGTCTGCTGCAAATGCTAAAGGTGATCACATCCCATAGGCTTGACTGTCTGCAATGGTTGGGGAGCACCCACTCTCAGGAGGCAGACCCCAGATTCTGGCCACCAGTTTCCATGTAGTACCTCGGCTGTACCCGTTCGGTTACCCCCGTCGCGCTTCTGTCCAAATCCCCCTTCAAACCGAGATTCGGGCGTGTGCGCTGACGTGGCCATAGACTACAATGATGCCGACATAGCATATGTTCACTCTGACGTGCATCGTTTCCAGGCTTGTACGCAGTCTACTACGTCTGAGTGCCCCCTCCAGTAGGCGTACACCCCTGAAAAGGATGCACATCAGAGTGAACCTTTGCTATGTTGGCATCATTATAGTTTATGGCCACGTCAGCATATACGCCCGTATCCCCGTTTCTGGGGCGTTCTTATGTAAAACCCGGCGGCACCACCAAACGGGTGCCTGAATGCAGTGTGATAGTACCCTAAATGACCACACATGAAGTATAGTAGAACACGAGGCCCATTCCGATTAGTCCTCCAGAATTGGAGGCGCTCTTACTACAGGGGCAAATGACGACAATAAGTAGAATAAGCCGTAGGGTTAGTTCTTGGATTACATCAGCGTTGCAATGTATCGGAACTATGTCTGCTAAATGGGTGCGTAGTCTACAAAGCCACTGGCAGGGAAGGCTGGGCTCGGGCCTGTGCTGTGTGCTCGGCTCCCTGCCCATTGATAAAGGAAAGCCAAGAAATGAGAGCAGAACAATGATTCAGTTATTACAGCCGCAGCAACAGAAGGAAAACATTACTGTACACTGTTGCACTAAGCGGTGCTCCCATGGGGGGCTTCCAGGTTTTGTGGAAAATGCAGAGAAGTCTATTACCCTGGTACATGTCGTATACATGATTACACATCTACAATATAGTATTCTACTCTACTAATCCAGGAGTCGAAACCTGTGACGAAAGAACACCATCTCGGTGCCTGTCGCGTACTAGGAGGCAATGGACCTACTACATGATGTCCGGCATTAATACTTTGGCTAGGGGGGGGGGGCTCATGTGCTCAGGCAGGAGCTGTGCTCTTCTGCCTCCGGAGCTGCACACTTCTCAGCAGGGTTTTGAGCATTCAGTAAAGGTCTCAACGTAATGACCCCCATTTATCTGCAGGCAATTAAAGGACCAAAAATTCTATAAAAAAACAAAATAGCTAAATGGTTAGCTTCTCTTTATTGACAAGAAGAGGCTTGAGCGGTGTGTGATTTAAATTTTATTCCCTTTTTTTTCAGTAGAAATAAGGTAATAAAGATCACTAAGTGCGGTTCAAAAAGGTTAATTTATATTTCCATATTTTTTTGTTTTTAATTTAGCAATAGTCGCCACCTTCTAGTGCAGAGTCACTGAACTGTGGTAGCTAATATCCTCTGGTAATTAAAAACTGCTTAAAGGGTATTCCCATCTCCAAGGTCCTATCCCAATATGCAATAGGGTGTAATAATAATAATATTGGCAAATACCTCCATTTAGAAATGTAGTATAGTTTTTCTGATTTGCTATGACTCTTTCCTCATGTGCAGGACCTTTGGTATCCATGGTTACGACTACTAGCAACTATCTGTCAGTGGTCGTAAGCATACCATAGATAGCTAAGGTCCTGCTCATATTATTATTACACCTACTTACTACACATTGGAATAGGATCTTGGAGATGGGAATACCCCTTTTAAGCCAATTTTATCTTAAAGTGATCCTGACAACTGATACATGCTGCCTGATCCACAGACAGCATGTATCAAGCAGCATGCATCAGGCACTGACTGAATGATCTCTTAGATATGTTTGACTGTGAAGTGCTGCATCATTTCAGAGAGCATACTTTAACCCCTTAACGACCGCCGATGCGCCTTTTAAAGGGAACCTGTGACCCCCCCCTCAGGCGTTTGTAACTAAAAGAGCCACCTTGTGCAGCACTAATGCTGCATTCTGACAATGTGGCTCTTTTAGTTATGCTCCCTGCACACACTGAAATAAACACTTATAAAATGTGCCCCCTCATACCGTGAAATCGTCCCGGGGGCGGGTCTTCCCCCCCCCCCCAATAAGGCGCAGCACAGCCGTCATTCCGGGCCTGTGCGCGCCGGTCACCGCCTCCTCTTACTTCATTAGCGTTCCCAGCGCCTGCGCTGTAAGTATGTTTTTCCGGGCGTGCGCAGTTGCGCTGCCCTTCGAACTTGCATTAGTGCTGCACAAGGTGGCTCTTTTAGTTACAAACGCCTGAGGGGGGTGACAGGTTCCCTTTAACGGGGACAGTTAAGAGTACTTATTCCTCAGCACCGCATTTTAATGAGAAATAGGTTATAGTGCCCCCCAGCGTCGGATAATCTCCAGGGTCTCGGCTACTGGGGGTAGCTGAGACCCCAGAAAACATGATTAGGATCGGTTTTTACCGTCCCCAGTCTTGTGATCGCCGTTATTCAACTAATTAAAAAAAAAAAAAAGTCCGATTCCCCATTCATTTCTCTCTCTGATATGATCTAGCACACCAGAGGAGAGAGACATGAGCGAACATCGTCGGCTCCCTCCTTATCGGCAAGCTATAGCGCTTACCTAAGAAGCTGCAGCAGGAACCCGGATCCCTGGGTCTACTATTGACCCCCCCAAACTCACTTTAAATATGAGTTGGTCCCTATAAAAAAAAAAAATACATAAGTGAAAAAAAAAAACATTTTTTGTAAATTTTTTTTTGAAAAGTGAGAAATCGCTGATCAATAAAAGTTCTCAATTTTTTTTGTTAGAATGTTATAAGCGTTAAAAGACCCTTATAACATTCTAACAAAAATTGTTTCCAAAATTGTGCTGATATAAAGTTGACACAAGTGGGGAATGTTATTTATTAACTGTTTTGTGTGACACGGCTCTGATTTAAGGGCACAAAAATTAAGTTTGAAAATTGGAAAATTTTCAATTTTTGCCAAATTTCCGTTTTTCGTAAATAAACACTAGTGATGAGCGAATATACTCATTACTCGAGATTTCTTGAGCACGCCCGGGTGACCTCCGAGTATTTTTTAGTTCTCGGAGATTTAGTTTTCCTCACCTCAGCTGAATGATTTAAATCTGTTATACTCGAGTCATTGTCCCAGGGGGGGGTCAGCAGGGGAGCGGCGGCTGTGACATGCTCACCTGTTCCTGGCGAGGTCCCTGCAGGTCCCTGGTTCTCTGGGCACTGACGGCTTCTTCCAGCGTTGAGCGGTCACATGGTACCGCTTATTACAGTAATGAATATGGACCCGACTCCACTCCCATAGGGGTGGAGCCGCATATTCATTACTGTAATGAGCGGTACCGGTGACCGCTCAACGCTGGAAGAAGACACAGCGGCGCCGGAACACGGACCGGTGAGTATTGCAAATGCCGGGGGCCTGAGTGACAAGAGGTCAGTATGTAAATTTTTTTTTATCGCAGCAACAGCATATGATTTGTAGTTTTTCATGGGCTTCTGTATGATCTAATACTGGAGATGCCAGGAGTGCTGAGGTGAGAGGCTGCTCACACTGCTGTCTGCACTGTCTACATTATCTAATACTGGATATACCAGGAGTGCTGAGGTGAGAGGCTGCTCACACTGCTGTCTACCCTGTCTTTATGATCTAATACTGGAGATACCAGGAGTGCTGAGGTAAGAAGAGGCTGCTAACACTGCTGTCTACCCTGGCTATATGATCTAATACTGGATATACCAGAGTGCTGAGGTGAGAGGCTGCTCACACTGCTATCTACCCTGTCTTTATGATCTAATACTGGAGATACCAGGAGTGCTGAGGTAAGAAGAGGCTGCTCACACTGCTGTCTACCCTGGCTATATGATCTAATACTGGAGATACCAGGAGTGCTGAGGTGAGAGGCTGCTCACACTGCTGTCTGCACTGTCTACATTATCTAATACTGGATATACCAGGAGTGCTGAGGTGAGAGGCTGCTCACACTGCTGTCTACCCTGTCTTTATGATCTAATACTGGAGATACCAGGAGTGCTGAGGTAAGAAGAGGCTGATCACACTGCTGTCCACCCTGTCTATATGATCTAATACTGGAGATACCAGGAGTGCTGAGATAAGAGGCTGCTCACACTGCTGTCCACCCTGTCTATATGATCTAATACTGGAGATACCAGGAGTGCGGAGGTGAGAGGCTGCTCACACTGCTGTCTATATGATCTAATACTGGAGATACCAGGAGTGCTGAGGTGAGAGGCTGCTCACACTGCTGTCTACCCTGGCTATATGATCTAATACTGGAGATACCAGGAGTGCTGAGGTGAGAGGCTGCTCACACTGCTGTCTGCACTGTCTACATGATCTAATACCGGATATACCAGGAGTGCTGAGGTGAGAGGCTGCTCACACTGCTGTCTACCCTGTCTTTATGATCTAATACTGGAGATTCTAGGAGTGCTGAGGTAAGAAGAGGCTGCTCCCACTGCTGCCTACCCTGTCTATATAATCTAATACTGGAGATACCAGGAGTGCTGAGGTGAGAGGCTGCTCACACTGCTATCTACCCTGTCCATATGATCTAATACTGGAGATACCAGGAGTGCTGAGGTGAGAAGAGGCTGCTCACACTGCTGTCTACCCTGGCCATATGATCTAATACTGGAGATACCAGGAGTGCTGAGGTGAGAGGCTGCTCACACTGCTGTCTACCCTGTCCATATGATCTAATACTGGAGATACCAGGAGTGCTGAGGTAAGAAGAGGCTGCTCACACTGCAGTCTACCCTGTCTATATAATCTAATACTGAAGATACCAGGAGTGCTGAGGTGAGAGGCTGCTCACACTGCTGTCTACCCTGTCCATATGATCTAATACTGGAGATACCAGGAGTGCTGAGGTGAGAGGCTGCTCACACTGCTGTCTACCCTGTCTTTATGATCTAATACTGGAGATTCTAGGAGTGCTGAGGTAAGAAGAGGCTGCTCACACTGCAGTCTACCCTGTCTATATAATCTAATACTGGAGATACCAGGAGTGCTGAGGTGAGAGGCTGCTCACACTGCTGTCTACCCTGTCCATATGATCTAATACTGGAGATACCAGGAGTGCTGAGGTGAGAGGCTGCTCACACTGCTGTCTACCCTGTCCATATGATCTAATATAGGCTACGGGGCACTTGCAGCCAAAGTTGTATTACCTGAACCCAAATCACATCTGCACTGTACCAGTAGGTTACACAGCCTCATCAGCATAATGTCTATACTGTCAGACTCCTATACACAATTTGTACATTTTGTTGTTAATTTCATTGTGAGAATGCTGCAGATTTGTCTTAGATTTTCTTGGTGTGCATACGTTCTTTTCATTGAGTATTTGCCATTTCCTTTCCGGATTCTCTTTTTTATTTCTTGCATTGGTTTGGTTGTGTAAACCTTGGCATTTTCCTCTTAACGGAAGCTTTCTGGGCAATGAGAGGACATGTGTATACGGTATGTACAGCACGTTTAGGGTGTCACATTAGCCTGTTAACCAAGAATATTAGCATTATTGGCTGCAGCCCTCCATATAAAATCCATTAGGGTGGAAGAAGTTGTAGATGTTGGTGTCACTTTACGTGAAGTCATTATATAGGAGAGCCGCGGCAGTTTACAGGACAACCTCAAGCACCTTGTACAGGCAAATCCCAAAGAGATGAGTAATGAAGCCGGCTGCTCTCCACGCCTCCAAGCAATTGCAATTTTAGAATATTTCAGATGCATTCCTTTTGTCTTTAAAGCCTGCCTAAAATTAACCCATATCAATACTGGTCTATAAATTGGGATTTGCTTTTTTTTTTTTTTTTTTCTAAAACACGTACCGTATATAATTTTTTTTTTTTTTTTTTTTTTAGATTTGCATTTTAAAATAAAAAATCTATCTATACTCAGGGTACATAGAAAGCTGTCAATCAGTGGTATGGGAGGGTTATTCTGAGAGAACTGGTAGATCTGCAACAGATAAGTGATTTCATTAAAGCTTCTGGAATCGGGGTCGCTGTCCTTACTGATCATGGTAGTCTGTAATGGGGGATTAAAAACTTTAGTGATAGAGTCCCCTTAAGAAACGAGTGAGCAGCCTCAGACTGGGGAGTTTTCTTATTAACATATATTAACAAAAGTGGTATCAAGTGTCCATAATGTCCACCGAAAAGAAATGATTTTTTTTAGCAAAATTCGAGTTCAAATTTTTGGGTTGTGATATCCCACGACCTTCTGTCTCCCTCTTTGTAGCGAAAGCGAGATCTTGTGTAGTATTGTGAGATCTCTCTTCATTAACCCAACACTGCCATTCACTACTGAACGGTAACATCAGTATTTGGTTAGTATAGTAGCTGACAGCGCTGGGTCAATGCAGCAAGATCTTGAGCTCACAGCGCTAAGGGTTGTGGTATCCCACTCTCTATGCCGGAATCCCACAACCCGGGGCGTTGGACCCAACTTGTGCTCAAATGTCAGCTTGTTTAGGGACACTTGAATTAATTTTCTTATCTGGTAGTGTTGTGAAAATTCATCAGTCTGAGGCTATCCACTCTTTTCTTAAATACGTGACCACCCCAGATTGGTGATAGGTTCTCTTTATGCACCAGTCTTACTTGGGACTCACAATAAGGCTTCTTTCACACTTCCGTCGTTTGGCCTCCGTCGCAAGGTGTCGTTTTGGGGAAAAAAACGCACCCTGCAAATGTGCCCGCAGGATGCGTTTTTTCCCCATAGACTTGTATTGCCGACGAATCGCAACGTATGGCCATACGTCGTGTCCGTCGTGCACTGGATGCGTCGTGTTTTGGTGGACTGTTGTATCGAAAAAACGTTCAAGGGAACGTTTTTTCGTACGTCAGGTCCTGCATTTTCTAGCACGTATGCGCGGCCGGAACTGCATCCGCTGCCCACGTTGTGCCGAATTTTCACAACGTCTGTCGGTACGTCGCGCTGACGCTTTGTTACGGCCCCGTACCGACGAAAGTGTGAAAGAAGCCTAAGATGGATTCACACATCTGTATATGGACCGCGATGGACGGATTAGCTATGGAGCTCCTGCACTCACCTCCATAGCCTTGTGTGCCTATGAGGCTAACATTCTCATCAATAGACCCATGGCCATTCTGTGCACTGGACCGTGAAAAATGCTCCTATGAAACCAGCATTGAGGGGATGTCAAAATCGGGATGGTGCCCCGTTACATAGGAATAAGTCTGATTTTGCTAAATTCCACACAAACAAATAAACTGGTAAAAATCACTTAGAAAATTGTGACAAATATTAATAAAATGGGAGTGTACTTTTGGTGGGGGTTTATTTATTTATTTTTTTAAACAATGCACCATATTTTAGCTATGGCTTTTTTGTGGTTTTTCATGGGCTTCTGTATTGGGGAAAAACTCCTGTCAAGAGTGAATTGCCAAACAAATGGATTCCCCCAAAAAATAAAACCGCTTGTGAATAACACCGTAAAGTTCATGTATTTTTGTATAGGCTCCAAAAAAAGCCACGCAGAAAAGGTAGTTGGTTGTTGGAGTCCAACGTAAATTTAATATTGAGGTTTTATTTTCTCACAAATGTGGTAAAAAAGGCAAATCGATACTCTATTTTTTTTTTTTAAATTGAAAATATTGTGTAATTTCCTCATGAAATTAACTCCTCCCCCGCCCCACTATGAGTATTGATGACATATCCGCTTGTATCAATGTCTCATCGGTCACACTACAATAATGCCTAGAAGGATGGCGCACCAACACTTGTACTGCTCGCAACAGGGCTGTGCATTCGTAGCTTGTGTCCATTTTGGTGGAGTCAGTATAAAATAGACCTACTCCTAAAATATATAATACATTGGGTATACTAGTTCAGTGCAGGATGTGCTGTAAATGTTTTCATAATAATTTGGGAAAGTTATGAAATGTCCTATAAATGTCTGTTCTGTTCCTGATCTAAGGATCTTTTTTTTTTTTTTTTTAGTTGAGATGAATCTGTGCTGCACTTTATGTACATGCTCAGTAGTGAGGCAGTGCTGTGGGGTCAGAGTTGACATGAATCTGTGCTGCACTTTATGTACATGCTCAGTAGTGAGGCAGTGCTGTGGAGTTGTAGCTGGAATGAATCTGTGCTGCACTTTATGTACATGCTCAGTAGTGACCAGTGCTGTTGAATCGTAGCTGAGATGAATCTGTGCTGCACTTTTTGTACATGCTCAGTAGTGAGGCAGTGCTGTGGAGTTGTAGCTGGAATGAATCTGTGCTGCACTTTATGTACATGCTCAGTAGTGACCAGTGCTGTTGAATCGTAGCTGAGATGAATCTGTGCTGCACTTTTTGTACATGCTCAGTAGTGAGGCAGTGCTGGGGAGTCGTGGCTGAGATGAATCTGTGCTGCACTTTATGTACATGCTCAGTAGTGACCAGTGCTGTTGAATCGTAGCTGAGATGAATCTGTGCTTCACTTTATGTACATGCTCAGTAGTGAGACAGTGCTGTGGAGTTGTAGCTGAGAGGAATCTACACTGCACTTTATGTACATGCTCAGTAGTGACCAGTGCTGTGGAGTTGTAGCTGAGATGAATCTGTGCTGCACTTTATGTACATGCTCAGTAGTGAGGCAGGGCTGGGGAGTCGTAGTGGAGATGAATCTGTGCTGCACTTTGGAGATGAATCTGTGCTGCACTTTATGTACATGCTCAGTAGTGAGGCAGGGCTGGGGAGTCGTAGTGGAGATGAATCTGTGCTGCACTTTATGTACATGCTCAGTAGTGAGGCAGGGCTGGGGAGTCGTAGTTGAGATGAATCTGTGCTGCACTTTATGTACATGCTCAGTAGTGACCAGGGCTGTGGAGTCGTAGTTGAGATGAATCTGTGCTGCACTTTATGTACATGCTCAGTAGTGAGGAAGGGCTGGGGAGTGTGAAGTTTGTCTTGCCAACTTCACAGCCCTGGCTGGTAAGATCTTTCAGGTTTTACTAGTCCGACATCAGCTTATTTTGTTCTAAGGTTTAAGCAAGAACATTGATGTTGATGGCACATCTGGACATGTGTCGCCTTACTAAACAATGAATAGCACATACTGTATATTTCCTTTTTTGTAGGAATGGTGAATCTTCAGAATTAAGAAGCCTCACTACTTGGTGTATTTAATATCGATAGAATTTTGGTGTATTATACATGGTTTCCATGGACTACTTTTCTAAAACCTAGAATTGTCTGAGTTTGCTCTTCTCTGCCTCAGAAGGTTGTGTAAGATAATGTAAGACTATTCTTACTGAGTGTGTTGGGGGACACTCGCTTTGCCGCGACATTCAGCACACGTGCACGGGTTTTTAAAACAAAACAGTCTATCTGGTTTATTAGGGTATCATAAACCACATCCTGAACAGTCCATTTACACACTGTACCAGGACATCACATCACGTTTCATATCCTCAGTCTGTAGCAACTTAACATGCTGGTCCTCTCCTGACCAGTTGCAGTGGGTTACCACACTGTCTGATGGTGCTTGTTATGTTCCATGAACTATGATACCTTATGGGAGCTCCTGCTCCATCTGCTGACTCCTTGTCAGTCCGCTCTCCTGGGGAAACTGCCTAACGGGGTTCACCAACTTGCTGGCCGGCACACATCAGTCAGTCCAGAGCCACCGAAGGCCGGTAGCTTCCCCAACGCCGATCATCCAGGTCCACAGTCTCTCAGGTGCTCCAAGAAGACTCCACTCGCAGGAGCTTCTAACACAGACTGTGCCGGACCATGATCACACTGTGTTCTTCAGAACGTCCATCCCACCTGGGACCGTTCAACACAGAGGCATGTGGCCTGTCTGGGTGCTATTCAGGACTTAGTCCAACACCACAGGCCACCAGGTCCAAACCATGTGCTTTCCAGGAAGCCTCCTCCCAGGTCTTCCAACACAGGAGCATACACAGCCCACACACAGGCCCTCAGGAACCATGTGACCCACACCCTGGCCACATTATGTACCCGTAAGCACACCCACAGTAATGGATCACCTGGGCTGGTCACGTGATCCTGACATCACTGCAGGTCGATTCTCACGGCCTCAATACGACTCCGTACACATACCAGGGAGACCATGCAGCGCCCCCTACCTGTTACAGGGGTCACTGCATCACAGTTGCAAAATCTAGATTATTGTTCCTCTGGGGCAGCAGCTCATGTGAGTAAGTATCAACTGGTAAGTTCTGTGTAATATACTCCTCTCATGGAAATAACGAATAACTATAGATTTCTTTTTATTTCTTTTTTCCTCTAGCTGATAAGATGCAGCATAATGGCAATAGATAGTTTATAGGTACAGTGGCATGTAAAAGTGTGGGCACCCCTGGTCAAAAACACGTTATTGTGAAACAGTTAAGCAAGTTGAAGATTAAATGACGTCTAAAAAGGCTAAACTTTGTATCTTGGGGAAAAAAAATAAAGTATTTTTTTTTTTTATGTTTTACGTTACAAAGTGGATAATGGTTGCCAGACTTCTTCTTATACTACCTAGCTGGACAACTTAGAGCTTTGGGGAAATGGATGCCGGGGGGAGATTTACCGAACTCAGAACACCATTTGATTCAGGCTGCCAAAATCAAATGCCCGTTGGGTTTTTTGGAGGTGGACAAACCCTCTGCCTCTAGTTTACTACCATTGCTTCGCCTGGCAAGATTGATTTGGCGTCAAGTGAAGAAGGCAATTCATTTTGATGGTATAGTAGCTGAACTTCCATTATGGGATAATGAATATTTTCCGGGCTTGTTGAACCACCCCTCTGCTCAATTCTGGACACTGCATGGTGTCTCATCGCTTAATGACCTCTATGAACAGGGAACCCTAATGTCCTTTGAACAAATACAGCATAAATATGATATACCGAGACCTCAGTTCTTTCGATATCTTCAACTCAGATCTGCGATTCAATCACATTTTCGTAACGTTGAAATGGCACGAGTAATGTCCTCCTTCCCACTGATAGGAATATTCAAGTCACAGGGGCCCCGGGGTCTTATCTCCGTATTGTATACTTATATGTTATCAGTGGGTGCGGATGCTGCCTTGTTGCCGATAAGGGACAAGTGGAGGGTCCTGATACCCGACCTGCAGGGTGAGGACTGGGAGGTGGCCCTTGAATCTCCAACCAGGGTGTCGCCCTCGGCCAACAATAAAATGATTCAGTTATATATTTTGCATCAATCATATCTAACCCCACTGCGACTATTTAAAATTGGGTGGTCCCGGTCTTCAGAATGCACTAGATGTCACATGGAGGAGGCGGATTTCATACACATGATATGGGAATGTCCAATTATTATGTCTTATTGGAAAGAGGTAACCGCGTTGTTGACTTCCCTTGTACATATTCCTGTTCCCCTAACCCCATCAGTGTGTTTATTTGGGATATTGGAGGAGGAGATCTGGGGCCACCATGCTCAAATCTTTCTGAGAGAGACACTTTTTCTGGCAAGAAAATTGATTGCCTTACGTTGGATGGGTACCTCACATCCGTCTCTTAGGGCCTGGATGGAGTTGGTAAATTTAATTGTGCCATATGAACGCACCTTATACCAAAATAGAGGCTGCTTGGATAAATTTAATAAAATTTGGGACTCGTGGAACTCGTCATACCTTACTATGTCGTCACGCAGCTGAGGGCCTAGTTTCTGTACAATAAAGACTTGAGACATAGAGTGAGTCACGCTGGGCATTGAAACTGCTATGCTACGGTAGTGGAGACAGTTTTGTTTTGTTTAGGCAGTAAGATAGGTTGAGTTTAGGATTTTCAGTATATGTGACATACTATTATATTTCAAAATTGCATGACCCGATCGGTGTATAAAGTATTCTGTGGATGAATCTATCTTTGTGATGTACCTACACTGACGTTGAAATAAGTACACTGTGTATGTTCATGTGAATTAAGTGTTCTAATAAACGAATTTAAAAAAAAAAAAAGTGGATAATGGTCCAATTCAAAAGTTTGGGCATCCTTGGAGATTTGTGTGAACCAGTAACTTTGACCAAGGTTTCAGACCTTAATTAGCCTGTTAGGGTTATGACTTGTAAACTATCATCATTAGGACACGGCAGGTGATGCAAACTTCCCAGCTTTATTAAAAAAAAACTACCGTATTTTTCAGCCTATAAGACGTGCTTTTTTTTCCTCCGAAGGGCAGCTGCCGGAATACTCACTGCTCTGCATACTGGGACTGTATGCGTGGAGAGCAGTGAGTATTCATTGCTCTTTAATAGCGAGCACAGTGTCTGACGGAGCCCTCCTGCAGCTGCTGCCAGTCACATGTGCCATTACTTAAGAGAAATGAATATTCACCGCATTCCACGCCTACTTTAATTTTCAATTCTCCAGTAACAAGTGACGTTTAGGAAATCTCATTTTTGGAAATCTGGTTGGCAACAACATCTAATAAAATAGACACGAGTTTATGTAGAAAACCAAGAGCCGGGAACACAATACCAATATTCCATATAATATACCAATAATGTTTACAAATGTGTTTGCATATGTGACTCACTTGCAGTGAAGTGTGCAATCCTCGAATTTGCCTGAAATAGGCTGGGCAAGCACTTGGTGTATCATTTGTGTGTCGGTGGAGTATAAACGGAGCGAGTGTGCAATGGAATAGGCAGCGCATGTTTACGAATGTGTTTGCATGTGACTCACCTGCAGTGAAGGGTGCAAACCTCCAATGTGCCTGAAATCGGCTGGGCAAGGAGTTTGGCAAACTGGAAAGCCCCCAAGGCAAATGTTAGGATTTGTTTGTGATGTCTGTAAGCAGCTTTGTGGTAGTGTGCTTTGGGGTAGAGTGGTGCCACCCGCAGGTCATTTTTCCTTACTGCAGATTTATGAAAATTAATGTTTAAACTGTATTTTCTCTTCGCCACGACAGCACCCACTTGAGAGAGGGGATCCGCCCCCAGGAACAGGAAACCCTATGGAGAGATAAAAGGGGCGGTCCCCCTCGCTCCCACAGTTGGTTTCCTGTTCCTACGGGAGACCCTTGGAGAGAAGAGGATGCCCAGCCTGGATGCCGCTTGCGCAGTTTACCTTTATGGGACGGCAAGGGCTCCAGAAGCTGGAAGCAGCGTCGGGGGTCCTATGGCAGCTTCCCCCCTCTGCTGGCAGGTACTGTGAGGCCAGGTCCGGGGAGTCGCCTGGCTCATGGAGATCCACCCAGCAGACCTGCAAGGACCAAATCGCTGGGGTAAGGAGATCCTGCGGCGCCATCCCTCATGGTGCGCAGGCAGCGTGGGTCCGGTATACTATCCCCCGGAAGCAGATCGTAACTTCCGGGGTGAAACCGGAGGAGGACGGCGCCTGCGCTGATGCTGGTTGGAGCGCAGGCGCATACTGAATAGCCGCGACCCGGATGTAGCGGTCACTTCCGGGTGCGGCAGGAAGAAGATGGCGGCCCCCATTAGAAAAGGACGCCGGCACTGATCCTCCGGCGTCCATCATGGCATCTCCACAGGACCCGGCGATGGCTTCATCCGAAGTCACCGCTATTGCGCCTAGTAGCCGAACAAGCAGCAGTCGCAGATCATCTTCTTCCAAAAGCGCCAGAGATAAGAAATCAGGCCGGTCGGTTCCATCTGTGCCTCCGTCTCCTCCTCATCAGCCGGTATTGTAACAACAACCTCACTGGGTGAGTGTGTGTGTGTACCCTCTTAGGCTGATTACACTCCCCCTCTTTGTCTATATTCCTTAGGCAAAAAGAACGGGAAAAACCAAACACATACAATGTGCTTTATGCTCTCAGCCGCTCCCCGATAATTATTTAAAGAAGCTGTGCCAGTCTTGCATCGAATCCACCTTATGTGAGGATTCTTCAGTAAGGTCGGAAGATATAAGGAGTATGATTAGGGAAGAATTACAGGCCTTCCGAAGCTCGGAAAAAATTCCCGAGGGTAGAAAAAAACCTTCTTTCCCTGTAATTCCAGCAATTAAAAATGTAGTAAAAAAGGAGTGGGAAAGCCAGGGACAAAGAGGATTGCCGTCTTCGTCAAAAAGACGCTATCCCTTTAATGACGAAGATTTCTCTATATGGTTAAAAGCCCCGAAGGTAGATGCAGCAGTGGCTTCCACTTCTAAAAAATCTTTGCTACCCGTAGAAGATTCCGGCTCCTTGCAAGACCCGCTGGACCGGAAAGCGGATACCCTCTTAAAAAGAGCATGGGAATCCTGTACTGGAGCCTTCAGGCCGGCTATATCAGCCACATGCACTGCCAGGTCCATGTTGGTCTGGTTAAATGATTTAGAAGAAGGATTAAAGAGCGGCCTTTCCCGAGATAGACTGATCTCTTCCATACCGTTAATTAGAGGAGCTACAGCCTTTTTGGCGGATTCCTCAGCTGATTCCATACGGCTAGCTGCCAAATCGGCAGGTCTGACTAACGCGGCTCGTCGAGCCTTATGGCTAAAGGGGTGGAAAGGAGATCCCCAAACGAAGTCTAAATTATGTGGTCTTCCATGCCAGGGAGAGCGTTCCGTAAGCCCACGTTTAATAGAAGAAAGGACTATAAAAACCAAGACCGCTGGGCTAATAAAGACTTTAAGCAGAAAGGAGCGTTTTTCGGAAAACGTCCATTCAAACCTGAGGATAAAACCCGTTAGGACAGATCTACCCGTTGGTGGTAGGTTGTCTTTCTTCACTTCACAATTGCTGACAATGACTTCCAATCCATGGGCAACTAGCCTTATATCTACGGGTCTTAAATTAAGATTTGCCCGAGTCCCTCCGGACTCATTCTTATTGACTTCCTTAAAGTCTCATTCACAACAAGAGGCCTTGGAACAGGAAATAATAAATCTCCTGTCCAAAGGGGTACTAGTGGAAGTCCCTTCTCATCAAAAAGGAAGGGGTTTTTATTCCCCTCTATTTTTGATTCCAAAACCAGACGGATCATTTAGAACAATAATTAACCTGAAAAGACTAAACGTCTTCTTAGAAAACCAAACCTTTAAAATGGAGTCTATACGATCAACTATAAAGCTCCTGTTTCCCATTGCTTTATGGCAGTACTTGACCTTAAAGATGCGTATTACCATCTACCAATCTTCATTGAACATCAGCAATATCTACGGGTGGCAGTTATAATGGAAGGTCAGATAAGGCATTATCAATATACAGCAATGCCCTTTGGACTGTCGATAGCTCCGAGAGTCTTCACAAAATTAATGTCAGAAGTAATGTCATATTTGAGATTAAAAGACACTCTTGTAATACCATATTTAGATGACCTTCTTATAGTGGGCAACTCTTTCCCAATGCCATCAACGAGTACTTGATACAATTTCGTCCCTACAGGAATTGGGGTGGTTAGTAAACTGGGAGAAATCCAGGTTGTCCCCCACAACTCGACAAACATTCCTAGGGCTTATTCTAGATTCTACAAATCAAAGGTGCTTTCTTCCCGACTCTAAACAATTAGCAATTATAAACAAGGTACAATCGGTGATTAATAAACCCCTAATTTCCCTAAGAGAAGGGATGTCCCTTCTTGGTTCCTTTACATCATGTATCCCGGCTGTCCCATGGGCCCAATTCCATAGTAGAAAATTACAATATAAAATTCTACAGGAAGAAGAGAGGTTACAAGGCCAATTGGATAGTCGGTTATCTTTACCATCTGACGTGGTAGATTCTCTTACCTGGTGGTTAGACCAGAGTCATTTTACCAGTGGGGTTCCCTGGGTGGTTAAACCTTCAAAAACACTCTTTACCGATGCCAGTCCTAGTGGTTGGGGAGCACACTTAGGAGATCAAATAGTTCAAGGTCTGTGGTCTCCTAGAGAATCGAATGATTCTTCTAATCAAAAAGAACTGAAGGCTATCTTTCATGCCATATGTAAATTTCTTCCGCAGTTACACGGAACGCATACAAGAATCTTTTCAGACAACATGACAGCGGTGGCATACATAAACCACCAAGGGGGAACAAGATCAGAAGCTCTCATGTGTATAGCCGGCGACATTCTATCCATAGCAGAGGAGCACCTCCTATCCTTATCAGCACTGCATGTAAGAGGAGTCGACAATCCAAAAGCGGATTTCCTCAGCCGCCACACTCTCCGCCAAGGAGAGTGGGTTCTCAGCCGTCGTATCTTTTTAATGATAATCAAAAAATGGGGTACTCCCGAGATAGACCTTTTTGCGACGAGACACAACAGACAAGTCAAAAGGTTTGCTTCATTGTTCCGATCCGACAATCCAGATATCTTCGATGCTCTGCAAGTCCCATGGACATTCCAGAAAGCATATGCCTTTCCCCCACTAATACCTCTTCCCACAATCGTATACAAGATTTCTCTCGCGTATCACCCCTACTCTGGAACCCTCTACCACAACACATCAGACTCTCGCCCACCATCGAAACCTTCAAAAAGAATCTGAAGACCCACCTCTTCCGACAAGCCTACAACCTGCAGTAACCACCGATCAACCAACCGCTGCACGATCAGCTCTATCCTCACCTACTGTATTCTCACCCATCCCTTGTAGATTGTGAGCCCTCGCGGGCAGGGTCCTCACTCCTCCTGTACCAGTTATGACATGTATTGTTCAAGATTATTGTACTTGTTTTTATTATGTATACCCCTCCTCACTTGTAAAGCGCCATGGAATAAATGGCGCTATAACAATAAATAATAATAATAATAATAATAACGGTGATCAGGAAGATAAGGGAGGACAGAGCTCATGTGATCTTAATAGCTCCATTTTGGCCCAAGAGGCCATGGTTCTCCTGGCTGAGAATTATGTCAATTTCAGACCCGTGGATCCTTCCGGAGGATCAGGATCTGCTCTCCCAAGGCCCCTTCAACCACCCTCAGGTGAAGGGTCTGCGGTTGACTGCCTGGCATTTGAGAGGCGGCTGCTAAAAAATGAGAGGATTTTCTAACAAAGTAATTGACACTCTGCTACTAAGTAGGAAAAAATCTACCACATCCATTTATGTGAGAGTGTGGAAAAAATTCTTAAACCTCTACCCAACAGCACTATCAAACGAGATTCAGATCCCTATGGTCCTAGAATTTCTTCAAAAAGGGCGCGATTTAGGTCTGGCAGTCAGTACCTTAAAAGTACACATTTCTGCGCTTGGTGCTTTATATGGTCACGATATTGCAGGTGACAGGTGGGTAGCCAGGTTTATCGCAGCTTGCCAAAGGTCAGAGACAGTCCAAATTCCCCATGTACCACCTTGGGATGTTAATTTAGTCCTTGAAGCTCTAACAGACCACCCCTTTGAGCCACTACATTCAGCTCACATAAAACATGTTTCCATCAAGACAGCTCTTCTTGTTGCTTTGGTATCAGCTAGAAGAGTAAGCGACATACAGGCACTGTCAATAGATCCACCGTTTATGTCTATATTTCCAGACAGAATTGTCCTAAAAACAGGCCCTTCCTACTTACCCAAAGTATGCACTAAATTTCATAGATCACAAGAAATTTTTCTTCCCTCCTTCTATGATAACCCTACGAATCAGGAAGAACAAAAATACCACACATTAGATGTGAGGAGAGCCATATTAGCCTATTTAGATAGAACTAGCGCCTGGAGGAAGAGCAGGGCTCTCTTTATTTCCTTCCAGGGCCATAGAAAAGGAGATGGAATCACGAAGGGTACTTTATCTCGGTGGATTCGGGATGCAATATGTCTGGCCTATTCATCCAAAGGGGAGAACCCGCCTGAGACTGTAAAAGCACACTCCACTCGGGCGATAGCATCATCCTGGGCCGAGCGAGCAGAAGTTCCAATAGAACTGATATGTAAGGCCGCAACCTGGGCTTCTCCTACTACATTCTATAATCACTATAGATTGGATTTGTCTTCTTCATCTGACCTGTCTTTTGGTAGATCAGTTCTTAACACTGTGATCCCTCCCAAATGACTATCTCTGAAAGTCTCTCAAGTGGGTGCTGTCGTGGCGAAGAGAAAACACCGGATTACGTACCGGTAATGCTCTTTTATAGAGCCACGACAGCACCCCTTTACTTCCCACCCTATTAAGTTATTTTTATAAAAGCACGATTAAGGGTGTTTTTTTCGTTCTTGTAGTTAGCCATACTAAGTTAACTAATGATAAAAGCTGATATCAAATTGCCTACTAAATCTGGTGGGCGGTTCCTCGCAATCTCTGTAACCCAACTGTGGGAGCGAGGGGGACCGCCCCTTTTATCTCTCCATAGGGTTTCCTGTTCCTAGGGGCGGATCCCCTCTCTCAAGTGGGTGCTGTCGTGGCTCTATAAAAGAGCATTACCGGTACGTAATCCGGTGTTTTGTGATCACATCATGGATGTGTGGTTTGTTTGGCTATTTTCATGAGGGGCAAGTTTACCTTTCAAATGGTGTATCATTTGTGTGTGTGGGTGCAGTATGAACAGAGATACAAAGTAATCACACAATGTGTTTAGAAATAATATATAAGGATTGGGTGCACCACCCACAAATTAAAAACCTGAATATCAGAACATATAAATGACATTAATAAGACAGATCATAAATCCTTAAAGGTTTCTAAGCATTTTGTTTCTACACAAAATGGAGATTAAAAACACTTTGAATGTTTTGGCATTGAGAAAGTGAAGAAATCTCCGGGGAGGTAACTGGGCCAAACGTGTATCGACTTGAGAAGCATATTGGATATTGTGCCTGGAGGCTAGAATGCCGATGGGAACACAATATATAAACTATTTATTTTTATATTTATTGAGTTAACAATATTCAATATTTAGTTATTTTTAGTGTCACATACCTATATTCGTTTTTTTTTTTCTTTTTTTGTGTCCATGTGCTAGTAACAGCCTTGAATTTTCTGCAGTGTGCCTATATGCTAATGGAATTTTCTGCAGTGTGTATCCCCATGTGTAAATAACAAATTGGTATTTTGTAACTCCTAAATGGTTAACCCCTTAAGCCCCAAGGGTGGTTTGCATGTTAATGACCGGGCCAATTTTTACAATTCTGACCACTGTCCGTTTATTAGGTTATACTGTAACTCTGGAACGCTTCAACGGATCCCGGTGATTCTGACATTGTTTTCTCGTGACATATTGTACTTCATGATAGTGGCAAAATTTCTTTGATATTACCTGGGGTCTAAGGGGTATCGTTTCTCCTTATGGAGAGTGACATACCATCTCTGGCTTGTCAAGGTAAGGAGGCTTATTTGCCGTACAATGCTCCTCTGGGAATTTAAATATGCAAATTGCCTCTTCTGAGAAAAAGAGGACTTAAACTCTACAGCGCCACCTATTGGAAGTAGCGATCGCTACTTCCAATAGGTGGCGCTGTAGAGTTTAAGTCCTCTTTTTCTCAGAAGAGGCAATTTGCATATTTAAATTCCCAGAGGAGCATTGTACGGCAAATAAGCCTCCTTACCTTGACAAGCCAGAGATGGTATGTCACTCTCCATAAGGAGAAACGATACCCCTTAGACCCCATGTCCAGAGCCTCTCACCTAGCCAAATCAGTTCTCATGCTTCGCACTGACGAGGGCCAACAGCCCGAAACACCGTGTCTGCGAATTGAGATACTGATTTGGCTTTTATCCTAAGTCATATTGCACGACTCGTTAAAGGGTTGATTGTGACTTGTAGGATCGCTACTTCCAATAGGTGGCGCTGTAGAGTTTAAGTCCTCTTTTTCTCAGAAGAGGCAATTTGCATATTTGATATTACCTGCGTTTATTTGTGAAAAACAAACAAACGGAAATTTGGTGACAATTTCGCAATTTTCCAACTTTAAATTTTTATGCCCTTAAATCACAGAGATATGGCACACAAAATACTTAATAAGTAACATTTCCCACATTTCTACTTTACATCAGCACAATTTTGTAACCAACATTTTTTTTTGTTAGGGAGTTATAAGGGTTAAAAGTTGACCAGCAATTTCTCATTTTTACAACACCATTTTTTTAGGGACCACATCTCATTTGAAGTCATTTTGAGGGGTCTATATGATAGAAAATACCCAAGTGTGACACCATTCTAAAAACTGCACCCCTCAAAATGCTCAAAACCACATTCAAGAAATTTATTAACCCTTCAGGTATTTCACATGAATTTTTATAATGTTTAAATAAAAATGAACATTTAACTTTTTTTCACAAAAAATTTACTTAAGCTCCAATTTCGTTAATTTTACCAAGGGTAACAGGAGAAAATGGACCCCAAAAGTTGTTGTACAAATTGTCCGGAGTACGCTGATACCCCTTATGTGGGGGTAAACCACTGTTTGGGCGCATGGCAGAGCTCGGAAGCGAAGGAGCGCCATTTGACTTTTCAATGCAAAATTGACTGGAATTGAGATGGGACGCAATGTTGCGTTTGGAGAGCCCCTGATGTGCCTAAACATTAAAACCCCCCACAAGTGACACCATTTTGGAAAGTAGACCATTTGGAATGCAGACTTAGATGGAATGGTCTGCAGGCGTCACATTGCATTTGCAGAGCCCCTGATGTACCTAAACAGTAGAAACCCCCCGCAAGTAACCCCATATTGGAAACTAGACCCCCCAAGGAACTTATCTAGATGTGTTGTGAGAACTTTGAACCCCCAAGTGTTTCACTACTATTTATAACGCAGAGCCGTGAAAATAAAAAAAACTTTTTTTTCCACAAAAAATTATTTTTTAGCCCCCAGTTTTGTATTTTCCCAGGGGTAACAGGAGAAATTGGACGCCAAAAGTTGTTGTCCAATTTGTCCTGAGTACGCTGATACCCCATATGTTGGGGTAAACCCCTGTTTGGGCGCACGGGTGAGATCGGAAAGGAAGGAGCACTGTTTTACTTTTTCAGCGCAGAATTGGTTGGAATTGAGATCGGACACCATGTCACATTTGGAGAGCCCCTGATGTGCCTAAACAGTGGAAACTCCCCAATTCTAACTGAAACCCTAATTCAAAAACGCCCCTAATCCCAAAGATAACCCTAACCACACCCCTAACCCTGACACACCCCTAACCCTAATCCCAACCATAAATGTAACCCTAACTTTAGCCCCAACCCTAGCTCCAACCCTAACCCTAGCTCCAACCCTAACCATAGCTTTAGCCCCAACCTTAACCCTAATGGGAAAATGAAAATACATTTTTTTTATTTTATTATTTTTCCCTAACTAAGGGCGTGATGAAGGGGGGTTTGATTTACTATTTATAGCGGGTATTTTAGCGGATTTTTATGATTGGCAGCTGTCACACACGAAAAACCTGCTATTCGTGAATTTCTTTGGGGGGGTTTATACCGTTCCGTGTTTGGTAAAATGGATAAAGCAGTTTTATTCTTTGGGTTAGTACGATTACAGCGATACCTCATTTATATCTTTTTTTTATGTTTTGGCGCTTTTATACGATAAAAACTATTTTATATGCAAAATAATTATGCATCGTTTTATTCTGAGGACTATAACTTTTTTTATTTTTTCGCTGATGATGGTGTATGGCAGCTCGTTTTTTGCGGGACAAGATGACTTTTTCAGCGGTACCATGGTTATTTATATCCTTCTTTTTGATCGCGTGTTATTCCACTTTTTGTTCGGTATGATAATAAAGCGGGTTTTTTTGCCTCGTTTTTTTTGTGACTGTTCACTGAAGGGGTTAACTAGTGGGACAGTTTTATAGGTCGGATCTTTACGGACGCGGCGATACTAAATATGAATTTGTGATTTTTTTTTTAATTATTATTATTTTTTTAACTTTTTTGCATTGTCCCAGTGGGGGACATGATACTATATGGTCAGATCGCTGATCTGACAGTTTGCAGCGCACTGTGTCAGATCAGCGATCTGACATGCAGGGCTGCAGGCTTACCAGTGCTTGCTCTGAGCAGGCGCTGGTAAGCTACCTCCCTGCAGGACCTGGATGCAGCCCCGTGGCCATTTTGGATCTGGGCCTGCAGGGAGGAGGAGATAGGAGACCCTCGGAGCAACGTGATGACATCGCGTTGCTACGAGGGTCTCAGGGAAGCACGCAGGGAGCCCCCTCCCTGCGCGATGCTTCCCTATGCTGCCGGAACGCTGCAATCATCTTTGATCGCAGTGTACCGGGGGTTAATATTCCGGGAGCGGTCCGTGACCGCTCCTGGCACATAGTGCCGGATGTCAGCTGCAATAGTCAGCTGACACTCGGCCGCGCTCCCCCCCCCGTGAGCGCGGCTGATCGCGCTGGACGTACTATTCCGTCCTTGGGAAGTAGGGCCCACCCTACATGGACGGAATACTACGTCCAATGGCAGAAAGGGGTTAATGTTGTTTTTAAGGCTGTCTCTCTTCCTATTAACAATATAATATCAAATATTCCTGTCATGATTAAGAACTGTACTGTTCAAAACACATAAGTGGCAACTCTTGCTGAATGTTACTGTAGTCAGTGATTTGCTTTCGTCCTCTCTTAGGCTACTTTCACACTGGCGTTTTCTGCAATACGTCGCAATGCGTCGTTTTGCCGAAAAAACGCATCCTGCAAAAGTGCTTGCAGGATGCGGTTTTTTTTGCATTGACTTACATTAGTGACGCATTTGCGACGCATTGCCGTTGTGGCGGACCGTCGGGAGCAAAAAACGTTACATGTAACGTTTTTTGCTCCCGACGGTCCGCTTTTTCCGACCGCGCATGCGCGGACGGAACTCCGCCCCCACCTGCCCGCACCTCACAATGGGGCAGCGGATGCGCTGGAAAAATGCATCCGCTGCCCCCGTTGTGCGGCGGAGACAGCGCTAGCGTCGGGGACCTCGGCCCGACGCACCGCGACGGGCCGAGCCTGACGCTAGTGTGAAAGTAGCCTTAAGCAATAAATAAGGAATTTTTATTTGCGTGTGCTGTATTGCGTTTGGTAGTCTCCAGTTTGCTTGGTAGTTGGTAGTTTGCTTCCTCCTTCTTTAAGCCCATACTGACATCGGATGGGATAGTACGTCCGATGTCAGCTCCCCCGCTTTGATGCAGGGCTCCGGCGGTGAGCCCGCATCAAACCCGGGACATGTCAGCTGTTTTGAACAGCTGACATGTGCCCGCAATAGCGGCAGGTGAAATCGCGATTCACCCGCCGCTATTAACTAGTTAAATGCTGCTGTCAAACGCAGACAGCGGCATTTAACTACCGCATCCGGGCGGCCGGAAATGACGTCATGTGTCAGGACAGTAACCATAGAGGTCCTTGAGACCTCTATGGTTACTGTTCGCCGGTAGCTGTGAGCGCCACCCTGTGGTCGGCGCTCACAGCACACCTCATTTTCTGCTACATAGCAACGAACAGCAGATCGCTGCTATGTAGCAGAGGCGATCGTGCTGTGCCTGCTTCTAGCCTCCCATGGAGGCTATTGAAGCATGGCAAAAGTAAAAAAAAAAAGTGAAAAAAATAAAAAAAATATAAGTTTAAATCACCCCCCTTTCGCCCCAATCAAAATAAATCAATAAAAAAAAATCAAATCTACACATATTTGGTATTGCCACGTTCAGAATCGCCCGATCTATCAATAAAAAAAAGCATTAACCTGATCGCTAAACGGCGTAACGAGAAAAAAATCGAAACGCCAGAATTAGGTTTTTTTGGTCGTCGCGACATTGCATTAAAATGCAATAACGGGCGATCAAAAGTACATATCTGCACCAAAATGGTATCATTAAAAACGCCAGCTCGGATCGCAAAAAATAAGCCCTTACCCAGCACCAGATCATGAAAAATGGAGACGCTACGAGTATCGGAAAATGGCCAATTTTTTTTTTTTTAGCAAAGTTTGGAATTTTTTTTCACCACTTAGGTAAAAAATAACCTAGTCATGTTAGGTGTCTATGAACTCGTAATGACCTGGAGAATCATAATGGCAGGTCAGTTTTAGCATTTAGTGAACCTAGCAAAAAAGCCAAGCAAAAAACAAGTGTGGGATTGCACTTTTTTTCCCGTTTTCTAGTACATGACATGGTAAAACCAATGATGTCGTTCAAAAGTACAACTTGTCCCGCAAAAAATAAGCCCTCACATGGCCAAATTGACGGAAAAATAAATAAGTTATGGCTCTGGGAAGGAGGGGAGTGAAAAACAAACACGGAAAAACGAAAAATCCCACGGTTATGAAGGGGTTAACCCCTTTAACCATAAAAAAAAAAAAACATGCGGGGATTGCCAGTGTATGGCAGGCAATTCCTGCATGTTTTCCAGCTGTTAGACCATCAAAAAACATGCGGGACAGAGACTAGAGAATCTCTCGAGCACCCATGATATTCGGTGCATACTTGAGCACCCGGTGCAAACTCAGTAACGAGCACTTAGTCTCAACACTAGTTGTCAGTTATTTATTTTACTTTTGAAAAAACCCCAAGCCTAATCCTAACTGCAAATAAATCTAAGCAGATGCCAAATGGGGGGAACATACTAATTATTGACTTTTGATCGCTGTGATGGACCCTATCACAGTGATCAAAATGAACCAATAGGAAAAATACCTCTGCTGTTGCCACTCGGCAGATTTCGGCAGGCACCGGTGCGCATGCCATTTTTTTTTTTTTCAGGAAAATTACATGGTGGGCTGGGGGATGGTGGGAAGGAATAAGCCCTTTAACGGCTGCAGTTTTAATGTGTAATGGCAGTCATTAAGGGGTTGATCTGTGTTTTTGAAAGTTTTTCATTTAATGGTCTCTTTGTGCATCATGGTGGGACTGTGAGCATGGTCTTTTCTTTGTGCTATGGTTCCTTATTCATCTTCCTGTGTGAATGACAGGTGACTGATCCATCAGTGCCCTGCCTCCTGTTTTAAATCTTGTACTTGCGCAGACAGTGCAGTGTTCTCCGCAAAAATAATTCTGTCTACAACAAAATGGCAGCTGTGTACGGGGGATCAGTGCAGGCGCTCGCAGAAGAAGTCATCGGCGCTGCACACAGGACACCGCCAATCGGTATTCTCATTGAAAAGAGAACAAGTTCAACCTATATAATGATTCATTATAAGACCATGTCGTCTTCTGCGCATGTGCAGATAGAGCATGTATACTTGATACCAGATGTGACTGCGCATGCGACACCACCGGTGCAGGCACTGGCCGAGGCAGGTCACTGGCGGATCACAACGGAGGATGAATCGGGGACCAGAGCTCCAAGAAAAGACTCTGCTCACAGTCCTTCCCGATGCACAAAGATGTCATTAAATGAAAACTTCAAACACCGATTAAACAAAAACTACTAAAAGTATAATTTTAACTCGTATCAAAGCGCAAATATGACCATGCATGTACAGTACTTTACTTGGCAAATTCCTGCTGACAGGTTCTCTTTAAGGTCAGACCCTACTTTGACCCAGTCACAGTTTTATAGTTATAAGGTTGAAAGAAGAGACCAGTCCTTCAAAGATCCTATAACCTACCATGTTCCAAAGTAAGGCAAAATCCAATGAGGCAGATACAAATTATTAGGAGAAAAATTACTTCCCAACTTCACATATGGCAATTTGACTATTTCTGTGGGTCAAAGTCCCATTTCAGAATGTAGTACCCATAACTTGTAATTTTATATTTTTCAAGAAAGGCATCCAGGCCGTCCTTGCACTTTTTTGGTAAATTATTGATTGCTCCATCATGTGGCAAAGAGTCCCATAATCTCACTGCTCTTACCATAAAGAATCTGCGTTTTCAATGATTAAACAGTCTTTCCTCATTGTTGCAGGCCTAATTGTAAAAAAAATATATACTGGTATATAAAAATAAAATCTGTTCATTCATATATTTGAACATGCGAATAAATTCTCCCCTATTTACCTTGCTCCAGCTCTAGTTTAGCGATGTCCTTCTTATACACAGGAGTTTACAATGGTACACAGAATTGTAAGTGTGGCCGACCTGATGACTTGTAGAAAGACGATGTTCTTGTTATTAGCAGCTATCCCTCTTTTAATGCATTTCATGATTTTAATTTTATTTGCTTTGGTAGAAGCTGCCTTGCATTGGACACATTGCTCCCAAAACTGTTTCAGTGACTGGTTTGCTACTTAGTATATAGAGTAACTGTAGTCTGTGAGACAGGAGCAGGGCATTTGGTGCTCTGTCGGAATAATGGAACTCTGGTCCCTATAAAGATGATATATGAAGCTGATCAGCATACAATTTTGGACTTAAAAAAACAAACAAACAATAGTTAATAAGGAACCCAAATCCTTGAGTTACTCTTATTATTTTTGCCGGCTGTCCCTCCAATTATTTGCAGCATCTCGGTACAGGAATTGCTTCTAATAAATGGCACAATATACACCAGGTAACTCTGTGTAATTGCCATGTACCGGGGAACGTCATTGGGATGCTTGAACTGTCTGTCTTGTAAGATTGAGTGCAGTGGTGAATTGGATGCGTAGCTTTCTATTTCTAATCATTCATTTTCTCAATTCTTGATGATGTCCTTATGTGACTACTGCGTTTTATTTTAGCTTTCTATCTATAGACATGTTCTTTCCATTAAATGAAAAAGGTTACTTCATGTCTCCTCGGCAGTGTGTGCCTTCTGCAAATGGCCTGTGCTGTATCCTTCCAAGTAACAGTGCACCACTGCAAAAGCATAACTTCTTTTATAGATTTCTCGGAATATTGGAAATTAATGTAGCCTTTGTATGCTGCACACTTTGGGGAAAAATCTCCTCCAATTCCTTTTTTTTTCCTGCTCAGGGAAGAGCACAGCTGTGTGTTACTATAAATCCCTACCTGTATTTATGCCAGGCATTGGAGAATAATGCCCTTATAGCTGGCACAGATCCAGAGTGATGTATGGATGTGCAGCTCTCATCTCACAGCACTGACCGTGTAAGGGTAAAGGGAGAAGAGCGGACAGTGCTGTGAGATGACGGCTGCAGCGTGTCACATGTATCTGGAAGTGTAAAAGATATCAGGACATTATTCTACAATGCACGTGGTGGGTGCAGAGGTGTTTGTAATCACTCAAAGCTCTGCTGTATCCAAGCACCCCACCTCTCATTTGTAATCACAGTAGATGCAGTAAGATCTGTGTGACCTGGAAAGTAAAGCATAACTGAGTCCGTACATGTCTTGCCATACCACACAGAGAAAGCTTGTTCTTGTCTTCTTTGGGGGAATTTTTTTTTTTTTTTTTAAAGACCCCTGTGTGGTGATGCCTGCTTATGATTGGCCAATGTCATACAAGGGGAAAATTTAAATAGAGCCTTTACATACAATGGAGATGAAAAAGTATAAAGAAACAGCAAACAATGCTTTAGTCAGTTCTGCAGTGAATATTCCATGATGTGGCCTGTTTAGTATGCTAAAAGTCCTCTTAAATTGTTTTTTTTTTTTTCCTTCCCCTTTTTACACTAAAAAGTCTGCTTTTTGTGGTCCTTTGTGATAGGAATGTCTCTCAAAAATGAGATGAGTATAGGTTCTTCCACTGCTAGAAACCAGTGATGAGTGCTAGCCAAGTAAGTGACTTTGGCATGCTCAAAATGTGTTTGAGTCCCCTCTCCTACATGTCTCACGGCTGTCGAACAGCTGCGAGACATGCAGCTGTGGGGACTCGAACATATTTTTCGAGCACGTTGAAGTCACTTACTTGGACTCTTGTAGCCCATGTCCTGGATACGTCTGTGTGTGGTGGCTCTTGAAGTAATGACTCCAGCAGCAGTCCACTCCCTGTGAATCTCCCCCCCCCCCCCCCCAATTTTTGAATGACCTTTTCTTAATCCGTTCATGGCTGCGGTTATCCCGGTTGCTTGTGCACTTTTTCCTTCCACACAACTTTCCATTAATATGCTTGGATGCAGCACTCTGAACTGCCAGCTTCTTTAGCAATGACCTTTTGTGGCTTACCCTCCTCGTGGAGAGTGTCAATGACTGCCTTCTGGACATCTGTCAGGTCAGCAGTCTTCCCCATGATTGTGGAGCCTACTTAAACAGACTGAGGGACCTTTTTAAATGCTTAAGAATCCTTTGCAGGTGTTTTTTTTTTTTTTCTAATTTACTGAGAAAATGACTTTTGAGTTTTCATTGGCTGTAAGCCATAATCATCAACATTAACAGCAATAAACACTTGAAATAGATCACTCTGTTTGTAATGACTCTGAGTTTCACTTTTTGTATTGAAGAACTGAAATACCGTAAATTAATGATGATTTTCTAATTTTGTGAGAAGCACCTGTATATTTATTATTATTATTTTTTTTTTTTTAGTTCAAGTAGTCGCTCTTCTTCGCTCAGAGCGGTAACTCCCAGCACCAGTCAGCAGCGGACTTGCATACATCCTGCAGCTGATCCCGCCATTGTGTCTGTGTGCATCTGGGGACATCAGGCTCATTATCACATCCCACACACGAAGGGAGCCAGAGCGCCAATTACTGAACGGCTGAGACGCTGCACTGTGATTGACAGGTGGCGTTTCTGCAGCGCACAGACTGGCCCTCAGCCGGCGGCTCCTGACATTGCATGTTATTGCTCCTGCTCACTCCTCCTTTATTACATGCATTCCCACCGTGTGGCCGGTCGCTCTGGCTCCCTTACAGAACAGTGCTCACCGTCATGTTTGCTTGCACAGTGCAGTCCTGTTCCCACAATCTGTGCCTGCAGGACTCGAGGCTCGCTGAGCTTTACTTTGGAAGAGGGAATATTGCAGTTTTCGTTTGCAGTAAAACAAATGAAAGATGATCTGAACTTGGCAATGGGAACGCTGAAGGAATTTGATGTGTGCGGGGTTTTCTGTGGGAAAGCGCTCTCACTATTGCTGTTCCCATGACACATTTACATCTAGTCAGCCGGCCCTTTCTTGTGGGGTTCGGTTGGTTCGCCAAGCCTCATTAGGGTTAAGTTGTTTTTCTTTTTGTACCTGCTGAAATAGAATTTAGGGTGTTATTCTTTATTAATGTGTGAAGTCCACAATTCCTTGCTTAACTCTGTAATGACCTGTGAGGCATATATACGGTAAGTCACGAGAGATCTGAAAAATGAAGTGGGACGGCTCTAGCCCCTCACGTTGGCTCTGTGGGTGCAGTCCTTCACATCATGCTTGCGTAACCCGGTAACTATTGCGTAACTATTGTCCTAATAGTAATCGTGACTGGCACCACTACGGGGACACCTCCATCCTATTGAACATATCAAAGGCTGTTTTCAAAGCTCCATCAAAATTCACCCATAACACATGTATTTTTTTTGACAGATTCACTGGGGTCAAATAGTGGAAAAATAGCTTTTGGGTTATGAGCTGGAGCATTCGGGCTGTGAGCTGTGACGTCTAAGGTCACAATGTGATTTTATTTATTTTATTTTTTTTTGATCAGTCACTGCTGCATATTGTGGACATGGCTGCAATGATAGTTCCCATAATCACAAATTCACTTTTGGCTGAGCCTGGATGCTGCTTGTGGTTGGGTGCAGGAGTTATCTGACTACTTCTGGCACCGTCTCATTGGGAAAACTGTTGACTGTTACCTGTCGCCCATTGACTGGTGTGCTGCCCGTGCGCGGTCTGGTGTTCTGCCCGTGCGCGGTCTGGTGTTCTGCCCGTGCGCGGTCTGGTGTTCTGCCCGTGCGCGGTCTGGTGTTCTGCCCGTGCGCGGTCTGGTGTTCTGCCCGTGCGCGGTCTGGTGTTCTGCCCGTGCGCGGTCTGGTGTTCTGCCCGTGCGCGGTCTGGTGTTCTGCCCGTGCGCGATCTGGTGTGCTGCCCGTGCGCGGTCTGGTGTGCTGGACCACACATTGATCGGACCAGTTTATGAGATTTATGAACGTGCCGTGTCCAAATCAAATCTTGTGTTTAAAGGGAGTCTGTATGCACAAAATGACTGTTCAGACCTAGCACAGAGCCTCATCAGGGACAGAGCCCTCATGAAAATCACATCTTTAGTGTCCAAATCGACTTTTGCTGCTTTCTGCAAAAATCATTGTTTAACCCCTTAATGACCTTGCCGTTTTTTTGCAATTCTGACCAGTGTCCCTTTATGAGGTAATAACTCAGGAACGCTTCAACGGATCCTAGCGATTCTGAGATTGTTTTTTCGTGACATATTGGGCTTCATGTTAGTGGTAAATTTAGGTCGATAATTTCTGAGTTTATTTGTGAAAAAAACGGAAATTTGGCAAAAATTTTGAAAATTTCACATTTAGAATTTTTATTCTGTTAAACCAGAGAGTTATGTGACACAAAATAGTTAATAAATAACATTTCCCACATGTCTACTTTACATCAGCACAATTTTGGAAACAAATTTTTTTTTTGCTAGGAAGTTATAAGGGTTAAAATTTGACCAGTGATTTCTCATTTTTACAACAAAATTTACAAAACCATTTTTTTTAGGGACCACCTCACATTTGAAGTCAGTTTGAGGGGTCTATATGGCTGAAAATACCCAAAAGTGACACCATTCTAAAAACTGCACCCCTCAAGGTGCTCAAAACCACATTCAAGAAGTTTATTAACCCTTCAGGTGTTTCACAGCAGCAGAAGCAACATGGAAGTAAAAAATGAACATTTAACTTTTTAGTCACAAAAATTATCTTTTAGCAACAATTTTTTATTTTCCCAAGGGTAAAAGGAGAAACTGGACCACGGACGTTGTTGTCCAATTTGTCCTGAGTACGCTGATACCTCATATGTGGGGGTAAACCACTGTTTGGGCGCACGGCAGGGCTCGGAAGGGAAGGAGCGCCATTTGACTTTTTTAATGAAAAATTGGCTCCAATCTTTAGCGGACACCATGTCGCGTTTGGAGAGCCCCCGTGTGCCTAAACATTGGAGCTCCCCCACAAGTGACCACATTTTGGAAACTAGACCCCCCAAGGAACTTATCTAGAAGCATAGTGAGCACTTTAAACCCCCAGGTGCTTCACAAATTGATCCGTAAAAATGAAAAAGTACTTTTTTTTTCACAAAAAAATTATTTTAGCCTCAATTTTTTCATTTTCACATGGGCAACAGGATAAAATGGATCCTAAATTTAGTTGGGCAATTTCTCCTGAGTACACCAATACCTCACATGTGGGGGTAAACCACTGTTTGGGCACATGGTAAGGCTCGGAAGGGAAGGAGCGCCATTTGACTTTTTGAATGAAAAATTATCTCCATCGTTAGCGGACACCATGTCGCGTTTGGAAAGCCCCTGTGTGCCTAAACATTGGAGCTCCTCCACAAGTGACCCCATTTTGGAAACTAGACCCCCCAAGGAACTGATCTAGAGGCATAGTGAGCACTTTAAACCCCCAGGTGCTTCACAAATTGATCCGCAAAAATGAAAAAGTACTTTTTTTTCACACAATTTCTTTTAGCCTTAATTCTTTCATTTTCACATGGGCAACAGGATAAAATGGATCCTAAAATTTGTTGGGCAATTTCTCCTGAGTATGCCGATACCTCATATGTGGGGGTAAACCACTGTTTGGGTGCACGGCAAGGCTCGGAAGGGGAGGCGTGCCATTTGACTTTTTGAATGGAAAATTAGCTCCAATCGTTAGCGGACACCATGTCGCGTTTGGAGAGCCCCTGTGTGCCTAAACATTGGAGCTCCCCTACAAGTGACCCCATTTTGGAAACTAGACCCCCCAAGGAACTTATCTAGATGCATAGTGAGCACTTATAACCCCCAGGTGCTTCACAGAAGTTTATAACGCAGAGCCGTGAAAATAAAAAAATAATTTTTCTTTCCTCAAAAATGATTTTTAGCCCAGAATTTTTTATTTTCCCAAGGGTAATAGGAGAAATTGGACCCCAAATGTTGTTGTCCAGTTTGTCCTGAGTACGATGATACCCCATATGTGGGGGTAAACCACTGTTTGGGCGCACGGCAGGGCTCGGAAGGGAAGGCACGCCATTTGGCTTTTTGAATGGAAAATTAGCTCCAATCGTTAGCGGACACCATGTCGCGTTTGGAGAGCCCCTGTGTGCCTAAACATTGGAGCTCCCGCACAAGTGACCCCATTTTGGAAACTAGACCCCCCAAGGAACTTATCTAGATGCATAGTGAGCACTTATAACCCCCAGGTGCTTCACAGAAGTTTATAACGCAGAGCCGTGAAAATAAAAAAATAATTTTTCTTTCCTCAAAAATGATTTTTAGCCCAGAATTTTTTATTTTCCCAAGGGTAATAGGAGAAATTGGACCCCAAATGTTGTTGTCCAGTTTGTCCTGAGTACGATGATACCCCATATGTGGGGGTAAACCACTGTTTGGGCGCACGGCAGGGCTCGGAAGGGAAGGCACGCCATTTGGCTTTTTGAATGGAAAATTAGCTCCAATCGTTAGCGGACACCATGTCGCGTTTGGAGAGCCCCTGTGTGCCTAAACATTGGAGCTCCCGCACAAGTGACCCCATTTTGGAAACTAGACCTCCCAAGGAACTAATCTAGATGTGTGGTGAGCACTTTGAACCCCCAAAGTGCTTCACAGAAGTTTATAACGCAGAGCCATGAAAATAAAAAATAATTTTTCTTTTCTCAAAAATGATTTAGCCCACAATTTATTTTCCCAAGGGTAACAGGAGAAATTGGACCCCAAAAGTTGTTGTCCAGTTTCTCCTGAGTACGCTGATACCCCATATGTGGGGGTAAACCACTGTTTTGGCACACGTCGGGGTTCGGAAGGGAAGTAGTGACGTTTTGAAATGCAGACTTTGATGGAATGCTCTGCGGGCATCAGGTTGCGTTTGCAGAGTCCCTGATGTGCCTAAACAGTAGGAACTCCCCACAAGTGACTCCATTTTGGAAACTAGACCCCCAAGGGAACTTATCTAGATGTGTGGTGAGCACTTTGAACCCCCAAGTGCTTCACAGAAGTTTATAACGCAGAGCCGTGAAAATAATAAATGTGTTTCCTTTCCTCAAAAATATTTTTTCAACCCAGAATTTTTTATTTTTGCAAGAGTAACAGGAGAAATTGGACCCCAAAAGTTGTTGTCCAGTTTCTCCTGAGTACGCTGATACCCCATATGTGGGGGTAAACCACTGTTTGGGCACACGTCAGGGCTAGGAAGGGAAGTAGTGACATTTGAAATGCAGACTTTGATGGAATGGTCTGCGGGCATCACATTGCATTTGCAGAGCCCCTGATGTGCCTAAACAGTAGAAACACCCCACAAGTGACCCCATTTTGGAAACTAGACCCCCGAAGGAACTTATCTAGATGTGTGGTGAGCACTTTCAACCCCCAAGTGCTTCACAGAAGTTTATAACGCAGAGCCGTGAAAATAAAAAATAATTGTTCTTTCCTCAAAAATTATGTTTTAGCAAGTAATTTTTTATTTTTGCAAGGGTAACAGGAGAAATTGGACCCCAACAGTTGTTGCCCAGTTTGTCCTGAGTACGCTGGTACCCCAAATGTGGGGGTAAACCACTGTTTGGGCGCACGTCGGGGCTTGGAAGGGCGGGAGCACCATTTGACTTTTTGAACGCAAGATTGGCTGGAATCAATGGTGGCGCCATGTTGCGTTTGGAGACCCCTGATGTGCCTAAACAGTGGAAACCCCTCAATTCTAACTTCAACACTAACCCCAACACAGCCCTAATCCTAATCCCAACTGTAGCCATAACCCTAATCACAACCCTAACCCCAACACACCCCTAACCACAACCCTAACCGCAACACAACCGTAACCCTAATTCCAACCCTAATCCTAACCCTAATCCCAACCGTAACCCTAATCCCAACCCTAACCACAACTGTAACCCCAACACACCCCTAACCCTATCCGTAACCCTAACCACAAGCCTAATCTTAACCCTATTTCAAACCCTAGCCCTAATTCCAACCCTAACTCTAATTCCAACCCTAACCCTAAGGCTATGTGCCCACGTTGCGGATTCGTGTGAGATTTTTCCGCACGATTTTTGAAAAATCTGCAGGTAAAAGGCACTGCGTTTTGCCTGCGGATTTACAGCAGATTTCCAGTGTTTTTTTGTGCGGATTTCACCTGCGGATTCCTATTGAATCCGCGGCCGATCCGCTCTGTGTGCACATGCCATAACCCTAACCCTAACCCTACCCATAACCCTAACCCTACCCCTAACCCTACCCCTAGTTCTAACCCTAGTTCTAACCCTAACCCTAGTGGAAAAAGAAAAAAAAATATTTTCTTTATTTTATTATTGTCCCTACCTATGGGGGTGATAAAGGGGGGGGTTTATTTATTATTTTTTTATTTTGATCGCTGTGGTAGAACCTACCACAGCGATCAAAATGTACTTGTAACGAAGCTGCCAGCCGGCAGATTCGTCGGGCGCACTGAGCATGCGCCCGCCATCTTGGAAGATGGCGGCGCCCAGGGAGAAGACGGACCGACTTCGGGAGGATCGGTAAGTATGAGGGGGTGGTGGGGGGGTGGATCGGAGCACAGGGGGGGGATCGGAGGACGGGGGGAGCGGACAGGAGCATGGGGGAGCGGACAGGAGCACGGGGGAGCGAACAGGGGGACGGAGGGGGGTACCGGACAGAACGGAGGACTGGGGAGGAGATCGGGGGCGGTGGGGGGGCCAGAACATGATTTGCAGCATCGGCCATGGCTGGATTGCAATATTTCACCATTTTCATAGGTGAAATATTGCAAATTGCTCTGATTGGCTGTTGCACTTTCAACAGCCAATCAGAGCGAACGTAGCCACGTGGGGGCAAAGCCACCCCCCCCTAGGCTGAAGTACAACTCCCCCTCTCCCTGCAGATCGGGTAAAATAGGAGTTAACCCTTTCACCCGATCTGCAGGGATGCGATCATTCCATGACGCCACATAGGCGTCATGGGTCGGGAAGGGGTTAAATATGAGGTACTCGGTGCAACCTGGGCATCATCGAACCAAGCAGAGCACTGCATCTTCCCAGCTCCTTGTTTTCCATCTTCCTGGCTCCTGTTAGGCTAGAGCTTTCAGTTACAGAAGGTGGAGATTAATGGGAAGGTGCAATGAACTGGTCGGCCATGCCAAGGGTGCTCCAAAATGCTCCCTTAGCATATTTTATATAAAGAACGATATATGCAAAAGATTTAAAAACTAAAGCTGCAATTTATTTTTATATTAATTTTTTAATCAGGTGGTTGTCCTACAGTGTTGTGCTCAGTTTGAACAGTCTTTTTGTGCCGACATGACTCCCCTTAAATTTAACATGTACGTTATTTGTCTTTTACCAGAATTTCATTTTGTTTCCTGTTTCTTTGAAATTTATCTGGTGGATCAGAATTACTGAGAATTGTGTTGCACTTGTGTTAAGAAACAAAACACTACTACATGTGCTGTAATGTTGAGAGATTAGGGAAGTAATTGAAATGTGCTCTGCGACAAATACTTGGTATTTTATTCCTACATTTTCCCTTTTTTTGGTGTTGTAAACCTCTTATAAATCACACTGGTCATTTATTCCCTGCCTTTTTTTTGTCTTATTTTTGTTTTTTGTAGCTATTATATACTATACCGACAAAAGTATTATGCCTTCACATTAATTACATCTTCATCATCATCATTATTATTATTATTATTATTATTATTATTATTATTATTATTATTATTATTATTATTATGTTTTTTTTGTTTTTTTATAGCGCCATTTATTCCATGGCGCTTTTCATGTGAGGGGTATACATAATAAAATAAAAAAGTACAGTAATCTTAAATAATACAAGTCACGACTGGTACAGGAGGAGGGAGGACCCTGCCTGCAAGGGCGCTCAATCTTCATGATCTTTTGTTTGTGATGTTCTATTTCAAATCCATAAGGGGTAGTCCACTACTAGGACAACCACTTCTTAAACTAAATATGTGGGCCCCTATAAAATAATAAAGCCTATACTCGCCTCCCGTGCCGACGCCGTTCCCGCAGTGTCTGCACTCTCTCCCCGGGGCTGTGATGGGGTGTTGTGACACTGACGCCCAATCTCCACCTTCACATAAACTGAACATGAAGAGGAAAGCCAGGGCTGCAGCTCATCCCTTCTTCATGTTCAGTTTGTCCGCAGGCGGAGACAGTGATGCCAGCGCTGATTGGACGCCGGGCTTCACGTGTCATTCCACAGCCCAGAGACTGCGAGTGCTGACACCGCTGGGATGGAGCCGGCACGGGAGGTGAGTACAGGCTTTATTATTTTATAGGGGCCAGACATTTAGTTTAAGAAGGGGTTGTCCTAGTAGTGGATAACCGATTTAATATGAAGTTGCTCACTCCTTTGCAGCTGTAACTACTGCCATTCTTCTGCGAAGGCTTTCTTCAAGATTTCAGAATTTTTGTCTTTTGGATATTTTTGCCTTTTCATCGAGAACAACATTTGTGAGGTAGACACTGATGTTGGACTGGTTTGCCTGGCTCGCAATCTCTAGGTTGAGGTCAGGGTTATGTGCGGTCAGATCCAATTTGTTTTATTTTACCAAGGGTAACAGGAGAAATTGGACCCCAAAAGTAGTTGGGCAATTTGTCCTGAGTACGCTAATACCCCATATGTGGGGGTAAACCACTGTTTGGGCGCATGGCAGAGCTCAGAAGGGAAGGAGCTCCGTTTGACTTTTCAATGCAAAATTGACTGGAATTGAGATGGGACACCATGTTGCGTTTGGAGAGCCCCTGATGTGCCTAAACATTGAAACCCCCCACAAGTGACACTATTTTGGAAAGTAGACCCCCCTAAGGAACTTATCTAGATGTGTTGTGAGAACTGTGAACCCCAAGTGTTTAACTACAGTTTATAACGCCGAGCCGTGAAAATAAAAATTATTTTTTAGCCCCCAGTTTTGTATTTTTCCAAGGGTAACAGGAGAAATTGGGACCCAAAAGTTGTTGTCCAATTTGTCCTGAGTATGCTGATACCCCATATGTTGGGGTAAACCCCTGTTTGGGTGCATTGGAGAGCTCGGAAGGGAAGGGACACTGTTTTACTTTTCAACGCAGAATTGGCTGGAATAGAGGTCGGACGCCATGTCGCGTTTGGAGAGCCCCTGATGTGCCTAAACAGTGGAAACCCCCGAATTCTAACTGAAACTCTAACCGTAATCCCAACCCTAACCACACCCCTAACCCGCACATGCCCCTACCTCTAACCCCCAACACACCCCTAACCCCAACCACACCCCTAACCCCAACCACACCCCTAACTCTAATTCCAACCGTAAATGTAATCCAAACCCTAACTTTAGCCCCAACCCTAACCCTTTATACCGTTCCACGTTTAGTAAAATTGATAAAGCAGTTCTATTCTTCGGGTTAGAACGATTACGATTTTTTTTTTTTACATTGCCCCAGGGGGGGACATCACTGTATAGTGACAGATCGCTAATCTGACACTTTGCCGTGCACTGTGTCAGATCAGCCATCTGACAGGCACTGCAGGGAGGCTTCCCGGTGCCTGGTCTGAGCAGGCGCTTGAAAGCCACCTCCCTGCAGGACATGGAAGGCCCCCCCCGCGGCCATTTTGGATTCAGGGCCTGCAGGGAGGAGGAGTTAGGAGACCCTCAGAGCAACGCGATCACATCGCGTTGCTCCGAGGGTCACAGGGAAGCACACAGGGAGCCCCCTCCCTGTGCGATGCTTCTCTGTGCCGCCGGAACGCTGCGATCATGTTTGATTGCAGTGTTCCGGGGGTTAATGTGATGGGAGCGGACCACTCCTGGCACATAGTGCCGGATGTCAGCTGTAATAATCAGCTGACACCGGCGGCGATCGGCCGCACTCCCCACGTGAGCGCGGCCGATCGAATATGATGTACTATCCCGTCACGGGGAATTAAGTCCCAGGTCACCTCGACGGGATAGTACGTCATATGGGATTAAGGGGTTAATCGGTGTAACAACGCCAACCTGACAGTGTCTGTAGGTTACTTAGCAAAATCCAGCTGTCTGGTTCACTTTGTGTTTTTTTTTTACCATAAAATGAATGGGTTAAAAAAAAAAAGCAATAAAGAACACATGTAAAATGCTCGAGTTTTTGAGCATTTTTTTCCCTGACAACGTTCAAGTTATTTGCAGCAGATTTTTCTGCAACAAAAACTAAACGTGAACCTGACCTAAAGGGTACTTTCCTATTTAAAGGATCTGCTTCGGTTTTGATGCTGCATTATGACTGCACGATTTCCGCACCTATTAGGCAAATTAGTGGACACTTTTTTACACATGTGAATTTTCCTCATTAATGCAAGTCTATGGGGAAAATCCACATGCATAACCGCAAGAGAAATTGACATGCTGCAGATTTGATAGACGCGACGCATGTCAGTCTCCGCTGGTGATCTGCAGGTGCGCACAGGCTCACAGTAGACATGGGATTTCTAGAAATCCCATCCGCTATGCTGTCACATCTGACCTTCCTGAAAGGGGGAACGTCCCAAAGATTATCAGCAATGTGCAAGGTAAACAATGTGACTATACTTTTTTGTTTTTTTCTTAAGGTTTTTTTTTTTTTTTTTTGGGCCACGAGTCATATAACCGCTGTCAGCAAAACACAAACCTCTAAAGATAAGACCATTGTAGCCGAAATTTGCTTTCACTGCATGTTCCTCCTAGTTTGCTGAAGCAAAACCTATGAGAGGGCAAAATGGCATTCCTGGAAGTGTAGCTGGTCGTATGGCCTTCTGTAAGAAGATGGCTGTGACCAAGCTCCTGATATGTCATGTAAAGCCGCATGGCTACATCTGAATTTTTACTTACTTTTTATGCTATTACTGTACGGTTGTGGTGACATGGAGCTGAGGAACCTCAACTCAGAACTTCATTTCACTACAGCGCAATTAAGTGGAGGTTTAAAAACTTCTATGCAAAAAAATCATGCTACAGATTTTCAGTATTCTTCTGGGTTTAGTTCAAGCTTTGAATTTTATTTCTTCCTTTGGCATTTTTATCTTAAAGAATCTGTTTGCTTCTGTCTGTCCACTACTTTTTTTTTTTTTTTTGCTTTGTAATCTGAGGACAGCATGAGGTCCAGGTTAAAACACAGAATTCGGGGATGTGTCACATGTCAAGCTGTGTGCTGTTGTTTACTTAAATTGAAGGTTTAATCACCTGGTGATTATCATTTCCTTGGCATGTGCTTCCTAATCCGACTCCGCCCCCTACTGTGATTAGCAGCTCACAGTGTATGTGCACACAGTCTGGTGTAGGTATGGGCGGGATTAGCTTTCTGAGCTCTGCTGCATTGCTAATTATAAAAACTGATTGTATCAGAACTGCTGCACCCAGTAAACTAAGTGATACATCATTGGATTCAGGGTCTCTTTGCCTACATCATGCTGCTCTCAGATGAGGTAGCAAAAACCTGCTGACAGATTCCCTTTAAACGGTTATTCCCAAAATATAAAGTTATTCCCAGTCTTTACACCCCTTGGAGAAAAGAATCAAAGGCCTTTACTCAAAATTTTAGTGGCCCGCTTGCCTGTTCCATTAATCTGTACACTTTACCTCCTTCCATGATGTGTGACTAGGGATAGGGTATCATTTCAGTAGTCCGACCCCCTTCCCCCCCATTGTGTGACCAGTTACGTGTTGTTGAGGGCCACATAAGGCGGGTATAGTGTTTGCTCTTTTGTTTTCTGCAACTAAAGTCCCTAAAATTTTCTTGCACAATTAATAGGGAAAATTTTCCAATCAAATGCCGCCACAAAGCCTTGGAGATCAAGCAGGACGCGGTCTCATAGTGCATAGATATGAATGCGGCCGGGTTATTCTGCTATTTAGAAGCCAGATCTGTTGTACAAACTAAGTGGAATAATAAATATTGTGCACATACCAGCACTTATATTTTTTCGGTGTAATTGGAGGTTCACTCTTCGTCCCTCGTTTTGAAAGTATATTTACTATTAACATTATTACAGTGGTTGCTGTTGGTGTGCTGGTTGTCCATGGATTGATATGAATGTAGCAAACATCACGCACGATATGTCTTGTTTATAGGGAACATGTCAGCAGGCTGTTCCTATCTAATCTGAAAGCAGCATAATGTAGGGTTTGAGACCCTGATTCCAGCGATGTGCCACTTACTAGGCTGTGTTTTGTGGTTTCAATACAATTAGTGTTTTATTAGCAGAAGAATATCACTAGAGGATTAGGTGTCTTGTGCCTCCCGGTCCAGCCATGCCCCCAACACTGATTAGCAGCTTACTGTCAATATACAGTGTACACAGAAAGCTGGGTCATACAGAGGTCAGCATTCAGAGACCTGCTAGATCTGCAGCAGAGAAATCTGTGATATCACAAGTACTGCACCCAGTAACCTAAGTGACACATCGCTGGAATCGAGCTCTCTGCCCCAGATCATGCCGCCATCAGATTGCATTGCAAGAACCTGGTGGCAGATTCCCTTTTAACATGGCATTAATTGGAGTTTATAGGTTGTACGTATGTAATATTCTGATCTGGATTATGGTATTGTCATAATGGTAAGTGTAAGCAAGACCCAAAATTAAAGCCACAAACTAACATCTGCTTCCATTCTATTTCTTTCAGGTCCAAGTACAGGTCCACCCAAACCTAGCGTCAGCGGAAGATGCTCTCCAGTATGTTGAAGAGTTAATTCTGCAGCTGCTTAGCATGCTTTGCCAAGCACAGCCCCGCAGTGTCCTGGATGTTGAGGTACTCAGAAATAGTTTATATATTGATCTGCTCATAAAGATGCCACTTAAAAGTACTGCATTTTACTTTTTTTTGCAGTGACTGCGGTGTTCGGGAGCCAAAAATCCATCAAGGTCCTTGTTTCTCTGCAGCAGAAATGTTTGGAACTTCTATCATTTCTGCTTGCACAGCAGATTTTTTGCATATTTCTCAAAAGCCGTAAATTTGTTGTTCCGTGGAAATAGCATTGTCTGCAGGGCGAAGGTAGTCATGTGGATTTAGGGCATACTTTTATAGAAGCACTTCAGCAATTTGTTTACCTATAAAGTGCAAGATTGGCTGCTACTAGAGAATAATGTAGAGGCAGTTTGGTATACCTGCTTTGAATGAAGTGCCGTTTCGAGGTTGTTTGCCATGTTACTTTTTCTTCTGTTCTTTCATGGTTACCCTGATACAGACTACATTCCCCATACCTTTTTTGTTTTTGCAGAGGGGGCCAGTCTCTTCACACTAAACTTGCCCAATTTTATCTGATGGCAGCAGTGATAAATGCTGTTCCCTCGCATTGCAGAGTTTGTGTATTCCTATGTGATGCAGCTCCTGTCTCCCTGCCTCCTACTTGTTACAGGTTTCTCCCCATCACCTCTTACAAGAAGGAGGCAGAGAGAGTTATGTGAAGCTGATCTACTACAGTACACTGAAGATCCCGCACACAGCAGTCACAGAATAGATGGTTAGTGTGAGTCAGGAGGTTTATAACTGCATTGTATTGACTCACTGATCTATCACTGCTCTCATATCATACAGAAATGATACCTTCATCTATATGGGGGGACATACGGGATAGAAGGTGTGTGAAGTGGAGGTGTCTGTGAGCTTCCAGCAGTGATTTTGTAGATGATGTCATACTGTGGTTTCCGGGAAGAGCCCCAGTGTGACTTTATGCCTGGATTAGACTGACTACAGGTTATGACATGGCTGCCAACAATGAAAAAGTAGTATCTTTTTTGATGGCTTGGGAAG